>NW_027558137.1:0-13074 GCF_052425735.1 Oculina patagonica
TCTTGAGAACAGCAGACACGTAAAGATTTTAAGAAAAACGACAATTTTTTTAAGTTTCAAAGACATGTTTCGACAGAGCATCTGTCATCTTCAGTTGAATGGTTTACAAAGCACAGTGAGTTGAATAATAAGTAGAAAAAAATGCTAATTAAGACAAGTAGTAACAACAGAACGTGAAAATGTGTGAATTAGAAGGATAATTTTAGATTTACATGGTGTAATTGCTGATTGAGGCAAGGTAGTTCCTTTTGAATATGGATAGCCTCCTTTATCTTAAGTTGAAAGCTGGTAGAGGCGTGATCTAAAATATGAAAGCTATCTATTGAACACAAGGAGCGACAACGTTCAGAATTCTGAAGGTGTTTGAAAATGTGGGAGGCCTTATCACTGGCTAAGTGCTCATGCACGCGTGTGGCAAAATGTCGGGTGGTTTCGCCGACATAACAGGCATTACAGCCCGCACATGCAAACTTATAGACCACACGTGAACGGAGACCGCCGGGGATAGGGTCTTTCACTCCAAAAAGATTACCGATCTTAAAAGAAGAAAAAACTAGTTTGGTATCTAAATCATTACAATAGCGCTTAATTAAGTGTCTAATCTTTTTCTGAGAGACGACAGAAAAATAGCCTACGTACGGCAGCTTAAAGTAAAATGTGGGCAAAGTAGTAGGGAGGGAACCCCCGGGACAATGGTTGCTATGGATACCAGTGATGTAACGGTTAACTACTTATTCTCACTGTGTAGTTTATGCCCAGCCAGGCACTGCGCCGCGCGCACCGGTTACATGGATATCTTTTAATAAAAAAATACTCCCTGAATAAGAAGAAAAAACCACATGGTATCATTCTATCATTGTCAGTTGATAAATCCCTAGTCATTTCTTAGCAAAACTGGTTTACCGATCAAACGTTCCCAATCTGCAGGTGCTTTGCACACGGCAAAACAAAGAATGTTCCATCTCAGTATTTTGCATCCTCTTCAACAACTGCTAATGTGACGAACGCCTTTTAGGTGATCCTTTTAGTTAAATCGAAAAAAAGTAAAGCAACCGATGAAATGACAGCTCTTGATGGACTACTGTTTACATCTGGACCTGAATTTCAAATTCAGCTTACGTTTGTAATTTGATTAAAAACAACTGTACAAAGAAAAAAGTTAAGGGTAACGTTTTTTATTATTATTGCTAAAACGTTTGTTATAGTTCACTTATCAGGACAGTTGACATGCTGTTCTTCTTCGAATAATAGCCGGGGCAATTATTTGGTTTAAAGGTGGGCGATTATTTGAAGTAAAAGTTAGTTAAAATTATTATTATTATTATTATTATTATTATTATTATTATTATTATTATTATTATTATTATTATTATTATTATTATTATTATTATTATTATTATTATTACAAGTGAAACCGGTAAAAACAATATATAATTATATATTCCATAGAAAACAGGAAAATGTGAAAAGGTTAAAAAATAGATTAGTCTGAATAAATCTGCAGCTTACAGTACTTTTATAAGTAAATGCCTACATTGTGCGGTTCCAGAAAATTTGATACTCACCCCAGGATGGTCAATGGAAATTCTGAAGGGGAGGGAGGGCGCAATAGCCCAAATTTTTAAAATAAAGTATGAAGCTTAACTGAAAGTTCCAGGGGGTCGGAAGGGTCCAATCTTGGGGTAGGTATGGATATTTTTGGAACCACACATTATAATTAAACTGCCATTAAGGTCTGGACACACTAGGCGACACGTCGCTGCAACACGCCGCGGCGACAGTTGCCTAGTGTGACATGCGACAAACTGTGTCGCTGCAACAGAATTTTGTCCCTGCGACGTCTTGCACGAATTCAAACTGGTTTGAGAGCGCGTCATGTATTTTCGCCATATTAAATATGGAAAACTAGTTTGCATTCCCCCTCTTCCAAATTAGCTGTTTGTGCACCAAACAAACACCTTGTTGCAGCGACTTAGTTGTAAGCAGTACACATGGAGCGACTTGTCGCCGCGACCTGTCAAGTCGCATAAGTTGTCCCGACCTTTACACTATTGAAGACACTTAAGCCTGTGCTAGAGTAAATTTATGGTCTGCGATAGTAATTTCGTAAATTTTCGTAATATTTTTGTAGAATACCCCGCCATTATTCATCTGCTCCCGTGGTCCACAGTCCGCAGTGAAATTTTGTTGTTAAGTTATATTTCACTCATAACGCAGTCCGCAGTCATGCATTCCATTAATCAAAATTGGATTTAATTGTTATAATTGCCTGCTACCGCGGTCCACAGTCCCATAGTGTTTTATTTGAAAATAATACAAAGTCTGCTAATCGCCTGCCACCACGGCCCGTACTCCCGTAGTCGATTCTAAGAAATGCTAGTAAATGTTATAATCGCCTGCCACCCTGGTCCGCAGTCCTGTAGTGGATTTAAGAACAGTAGATATCCTGAACACAATATAAAGGCTAACCGCAAGCAACCAAATCGCAGTCCGTAGTGTACCCAGAATTCTACATGTTAACAATATATAGTGTTGCCCTTACAAATATAGATAGCTAACCGTGAACAGGCTAACCAAAGTGCATTTTAGGCTAACCGAAATGAATAAGTAGGCCTCTCTAAACACAAAACATTCTGTCCCATATGTTCACTATGGGACTGCGGACCACGGTGGCAGACAAGAAATGCGTGACTACGCAGTGGCAGGCAATCTAAACACCAAACTTTTTGTGACGGACCGTGGACTGCGGTGACATTAAAATCAGTTCAGCATGAAATAATTTTTGATATTTGTATGGTGACTGCAGACTGCGGTGGCAGTCATTTCAGTTATGCAAAATAGTTTTGTCATGAACCCAGAATGGTTTCAAAACTTACATGTAATAAAGTGTCAGTATTCACATGTAGCCTTATCTGATTGGGTTCTGGGATGTTCATATTACATATAACATAGCTATAAATGTCACTAAAGTATATTCAGGTTTAAACTGGCAACATGTGGGAATCAATCATGTGACAATTTTATTACATTAACACAATGTGTATTTTTGAGTTCATTTTGACTAAGAGAAATGTCATTGCACTCTTCAAGTCACCTGTAAATATAAACAAAACAAACAAAAACTGTTTATTTTGATGAATTTTTGATGAATGGCCTTTTTCAGTGTGTGAAAAAAAACTGACTGCTTTCATGTTGGGCTAGTGGATTCAATAATTTTTTCCACTTGTTAGATAGCAAAATGACATTTATGGATTTTTATTTGTTGTTGTTGATCTTTCCAGAGAAACATGGGACTTTGGGCAAGCATATAATGGTTTCACCTCGCACAGTCTACCTGGGTCAGGCCAGGAAGAAATCAATTTTCTTTGCACCCTTCCTTTCATTAATCATAATTTTGCAGAAAAAAATGTCAGTCTTCATCTGAATTTTTTACATTGCTAGCTGTAGTTTAAAATGCTACTGAAGGCCATCCAACAACTGAAAATACATGCCTTAAAAAAATGTCAAACAGCTTTTTTATAACATAGGCAAATGTCTGGTCAAAAAGTAGATCTTTTAAAAATGTCTCAGGTAGTGAATGTGTGAAGAGAGGAGGATGGGAATTGCTGAGATTGGCTAAAGAGATCAATAACTGCCTGAACTTGTTATAATCCATAGTTTAACTCACCAGCAATTCAGAAAGTCCTCAGTTCAGAATTCTGTAAATCCTGTTTACAAATTAGACATTTTAATAATCCCACAAATTACCTGTATACAACAAAATGCAAAAGAAACGTCAATCTATGTCTGGCAATACAATACACATCGTGGTAAGATAGAAATTTAAACTTCAGAAATGGTCTCATTTATTTCTTTGCGGCCGGAAATGACCACATGGTCAATATTTTGACAAACATTTCCTCACGTATAAATAATTAAAGGATGCGATTCTTATTAAATTGAAGTAGCTTAACATTCAGATGACAAATATAAATAACAATTACATGCCTCGACGAACTGAGTGACATTACTATGACACTATCGCCTCAAAATCTACAAGATCTTTTCGGCTTTAATTCCAGTGAGCTAAGACCAGCTTAGTTTTAGTACGATTCTATCTTAAGCACTTTTATTAATCTTCACATAAACGCCGAAGACATAAGCTTAAGCCAGTCTTCAAAATGAAATTATAGTACAATGAGAAACGCTTACCTGAAGTCTCTGTTAGAAATGTTTGTGCGAAAAGCTTCCACCGTTTCTCCTCATTCCATATTCTTCTCCAGTATCGGGAATACAAATAAAGGATATCGAATACCCTTTGTTTCGGGACTCGTGATCGCGTCAAGAAGAAAGAACATTGACAAAACTATCCTATAGAACTCGAAATTTGCAAAATCAAAACACTAGATCGACGCCATTTTGAAAATGCGCCCGCAATACGGACCGCGGGGAATCCGCAAGCAGGGGTAAGTACGTAGTGTAGTCATCATATAGTGGTTTGACTAAATTCTATATAGGGATATTAATAGAGGGGATACAGAGCCCTACGTAGCTATACACGGCTATACATAGCTATATACGGCTATAAATAGCCCTACATAGCCGTACATAACCGTACATAGCCGTACATAGCCGTACATAGCCCTACATAGCCGTACATAGCCCTACATAACCGTACATAGCCGTACATAGCCCTACATAACCGTACATAGCCCTACATAGCCCTACATAGCCGTACATAGCCCTACATAGCCGTACATAGTCCTACATAGCCCTACATAACCGTACATAGCCCTACATAGCCCTACATAGCCCTTCATAGCCGTACATAGCCGTACATAGCCCTACATAGCCCTACTTAGCCCTACATAGCCCTACATAGCCCTACATAACCGTACATAGCCGTACATAGCCGTACATAGCCCTACATAGCCCTACATAACCGTACATAGCCCTACATAGCCCTACATAGCCGTACATAGCAGTACATAGCCCTACATAACCGTACATAGCCCTACATAGCCCTACATAGCCCTACATAGCCCTACATAGCCCTACATAGCCGTACATAGCCCTACATAGCCCTACTTAGCCCTACATAGCCCTACATAACCGTACATAGCCCTACATAGCCCTACATAGCCCTACATAGCCGTACATAGCCCTACATAACCGTACATAGCCCTACATAGCCCTACATAGCCCTACATAGCCCTACATAGCCGTACATAGCCCTACATAACCGTACATAGCCCTACATAGCCCTACATAGCCCTACATAGCCCTACATAGCCGTACATAGTCCTACATAGCCCTACATAGCCGCACATAGCCGTACATAGCCGTACATAGACGTACATAGCCGTACATAGCCGTACATAGCCGTACTTAGCCCTACATAGCCCTACATAGCCCTACATAACCGTACATAGCCCTACATAGCCCTTCATAGTCCTACATAGCCGTACATAGCCCTACATAGCCCTACATAGCCCTACATAGCCCTACATAGCCCTACATAACCGTACATAGCCCTACATAACCGTACATAGCCCTACATAACCGTACATAGCCCTACATAGCCCTACATAGCCGTACATAGCCGTACATAGTCCTACATAGCCCTACATAACCGTACATAGCCCTACATAGCCCTACATAGCCCTACATAGCCCTACTTAGCCCTACATAGCCCTACATAGCCCTACATAGCCCTACATAGTCCTACATAGCCCTACATAACCGTACATAGCCCTACATAGCCCTACATAGCCCTACTTAGCCCTACATAGCCTTACATAGTCCTACATAGCCCTACATAGCCCTACATAGCCCTACATAGCCCTACATAACCGTACATAGCCCTACATAGCCCTACATAGCCCTACATAGCCGTACATAGCCGTACATAGCCCTACATAGCCCTACATAACCGTACATAGCCCTACATAACCCTACATAACCGTACATAGCCCTACATAGCCATACATAGCCCTACATAGCCTTACATAGCCCTACTTAGCCCTACATAGCCCTACATAGCCCTACATAGCCCTACATAGCCCTACATAGCCCTACATAGCCCTACATAACCGTACATAGCCCTACATAGCCCTACATAGCCGTACATAGCCCTACATAACCGTACATAGCCCTACATAGCCCTACATAGCCCTACATAGCCCTACATAACCGTACATAGCCCTACATAGCCCTACATAGCCCTTCATAGCCCTACATAGCCCTACATAGCCCTACATAGCCCTACATAGCCCTACATAGCCCTACACAGCCCTACATAGCCCTACATATTCCTACATAGCCCTACATAGCCCTACATAGCCCTACATAGCCGTACATAGCCCTACATAGCCCTACATAACCGTACATAGCCCTACATAGCTCTACATAGCCCTACTTAGCCCTACATAGCCCTACATAGCCCTACATAGCCCTACATAACCGTACATAGCCCTACATAGCCCTACATAGCCCTACATAGCCCTACATAGCCCTACATAGCCCTACATAGCCCTACATAGCCCTACATAGTCCTACACAGCCCTACATAGTCCTACAGAGCCCTACATAGCCCTACCTAGCCGTACATAGCCCTACATAGCCGTACACAGCCCTACATAGCCCTACATAGCCCTACATAGCCGTACACAGCCCTACATAGCCCTACATAGCCCTACATAGCTATACATAGCCCTACATAGCCCTACACAGCTATACATAGCCCTACACAGCTATACATAGCCTTACATAGCTGATTACTGGGTGGTGCATGTAACAGTCTGTCACTTGATCTCACGGAGTATCTTAGAGTGATTTTATTTAACCCGTGAAACAACATCTAACAATTAGTGCTAAATAGTGAAAACTAAACAAAAGAAAACAATGGAATAAGTGTCTAATAGTATCTATTTGAGTAGTAACTATGCGAGTTTGGAAGACATAGCTTTAGGCTAAGGAGAGTATATATTGCAAACAAATTAGTCAATAACAGTCCCATGTAACTTTCAGCGAAAACAGCTCACGTTGTTTTTTTTGAAAAGCAAAATAAAGGAACTAAGCCAGTTTGAGTATTGCTGTTGACAGCCCGTTTCTCTGTAAAGACTGTGTAGTTGTACAGTGAGCAGAAAGATGTGTTGTACAATGGGAGGCTCTACATAGATTGATAACTATATTTTACATGGATAGAAGCTATACACAGCTACACAGCTACACAGCTACACATAGCCGTAACGATAGCAGCACTCAGCTGTACATCATGATACATGGCCATAGCGGCGAGCGAAAGATAAAGGAAAGGAACCACTGGTCATTTTTTTTTTCCTCTCGCCGTTCTTTGCGTTGATTCACAACAGGCTACGCAATGTACGGCTATGTGTAGCTATGTGTAGTTGTGTACAACTACACATAGCTACACATATTGCGTAGCCTGTTAGATGCCAAGTTTTTTGGCTGGTATGAAGTGAGAAATTGAAGGAGCATTAGTGTGACCCAGAGGAGTAACTTCTAGAGGTGTCTGGGGGTATATTCCCCCCCCCCCCCCCCAAAAAAAAAAAAGAAATAATATTAAAAATGTAAGTTTGCAGAGAAGCAATTCCTTCATTATGGGCAAGCGTTTGTAGTTTTCTTCAACTCTTCCCTACTCGAATAGCGTTCATCTCTACCAAAGCACAGCTGAAAGAATAACTTTATTTAAATTAATAAGACTTTTTCATCAAGTTGTAGTATTTAAAAAAAGCGTGATTTTTTGTCTGAATGGCGTGGTTGCGTGAGATTTGGTCAAAAAAAAGAGCGAGTCTCACGCCAACAGCGTTAGACTTGGCATCTACCTACTAATTTTAGCTTTTTTTATGAGCAAGATTTTGCGACTATTAAATTTAGCGATTTTCCGAAAACTGAAATAAAACAATTTTAATATATAGCTAAGATGGAAATATATGTTCAGTAATAGAACAAAGTCTCTTAAAATTGAACGAACATTACCACTGTCAGAAAGAACAAAGTGAATTGGAACGGGGCTGTCCGTATTAAGCGGGGTCTCAGGAAAAAGTCACGGATACATGTTTTATCGACACAAAGACGAAGGCAAACCATCATGCGTTTTTACAGCAACAAAACGTTGTTTAATTGTACTGTTACCGTAACAGATGCAAACTGTGAACCCTGACAGAAATGAATAGTTTTTACGAAAACCTTACGATCTAGTCATACTTCGAACTAAACTTTTTTAAACTCAACAATTGAATTATTTGAAAATGTCGCAACTTTACTATAAACAAGAAAAAAACGCATCAAAGCAACCGAACGTTTTCTATAAAGTTGCCTTTGTAACTTAAACTCCAGATCTGACCGTAACCGTTATTAAACTGAACAAACTCAAGTCGGTAACGTTACTTTAAAAGGAAGCTTTCAGCTTGAGCGCGCACAACCAGGCCGACTAAAACCTTTGCATGTCACACTATTAGGTAACTGATAGTCTTAAAATCGTTTTAACTCATCGCATTCTGTCATTTTTTGACCAGGGTAAAGTAAGAAAATAATTGCGACAATGAAAATTGACAGTTCATAGATAAACAGTGTCCGTAAAGCGGGGTTGACAATGTATGGCAGTTTTTCATTGGGGACACGGAAAAGTGTCCGTGTGTACGTATTAAGCGGGTTAATTTTAAAGAAAATGTATTTGGTTTTCGCCGGGACCAACGAAACTGTCCGTAATACCGAGGTGCACCGTATTAAGCGGGTGTCCGTAAAGCGGGGTTCCACTGTACAAATAACTTGAATGCTCAAGAAGTTTCCCCTTGCAACTATCCAGTCATTATTGGAGTAATACGTTAGCGACTACCACATGTAAGCTTCAGCCTGTTCACAATTTGCAGCCAGGTTTGTTTTGATCATATGATCATATTTGTGCAGTTTCAAGATCACATTGATGGCTAGATGTAAATAAAAGACTGCTGGTCAATGATACGGGTCGTGCTATTTTTGAGACAATTAATGTACTTGGTCTACTATCCCTGACAGCGAAGAAGACAAAGAGGCAGCCTTAAATGACTCCATCTTGCAGAATTGCTGCCAGTCAGCGCTCCTTTAAATATCGTGGTGTAAAAACAGGGGCGTATCTGCCTACATGCAAAGTACGCAACTGCTTATCAGAATTTCCCAGATTTCTTTACATTAAAGAAGAAATGCAAAGGGTTTAAAAGTAGTGTAATTTTTCTACGCGTTATGGTGTTTTTTCTCTAAACTTTTTCTGACCGATGATTTGGTAGGAACTTTACGAGCGCGCAAAGGGAATGGCAGCCGAATGTGGATAAAACAAAAAATACCGCGTCAATGGGGGAGTATCAGCAGACACGCCCAAGCAGTACTGGCGCAGAGCTGTTTTACCACTTGTGGACCGTATGGAATAATTTAAACAAGGATATGAAGAAAATGACAGACACAATTTGTACTTTCTCTTAGTATATTTATTACATATATTATGTTATTTTAATATTGATGCTGAGAAACACTTATCAGGGATGCTCATAAGCCAAGGACTCTTGGTTTTAGGCCATCGTAACTTCATTAAAAATATGAAACAAACAGCGGTAAACATCGGATGCTCAATCAACTGAATGTATGTTAAGTCAAAACATATTATGAAAATTAAAATTAAAATTTGGGTCGTAACTTTAATGGAACGGTTAGCTATGTATAGATATGTACGGCTATGTACGGCTATGTATAGCTCTGTAGGGCTATGTAGGGCTATGTAGGGCTATGTAGGGCTATGTACGGCTATGTACGGCTATGTAGGGCTGTGTAGGGTTATGTACGGCTATGTACGGCTATGTAAGGCTATGTAGGGCTATGTAGTATGTAGGGCTATGTACGGCTATGTACGGCTATGTACGGCTATGTACGGCTATGTACGGCTATGTAGGGCTATGTAGGGCTATGTAGGGCTATGTAGGGTTATGTACGGCTATGTACGGCTATGTACGGCTATGTACGGCTATGTAGGGCTATGTAGGGTTATGTACGGCTATGTACGGCTATGTAGGGCTATGTAGGGCTATGTACGGCCATGTAGGGCTATGTAGGGCTATGTAGGGTTATGTAAAGCTATGTAGGGCTATGTAGGGCTATGTAGGGCTGTGTAGGGCTATGTAGGGCTATGTAGGGCTGTGTAGGGCTATGTAGGGCTATGTAGGACTGTGTAGGGCTGTGAAGGGCTGTGTAGGGCTATGTAGGGCTATGTACGGCTATGTACGGCTATGTAGGGCTATGTAGGGCTATGTAGGGCTGTGTACGGCTATGTAGAGCTATGTAGGGCTATGTAGGGCTATGTAGGGTTATGTAGGGCTATGTAGGGCTATGTAGGGCTATGTAGGGCTATGTAGGGCTGTGTAGGGCTATGTAAAGCTATGTAGGGCTATGTAGGGCTATGTAGGGTTATGTAGGGCTATGTAGGGCTATGTAGGGCTATGTAGGGTTATGTACGGCTATGTACGGCTATGTACGGCTATGTACGGCTATGTACGGCTATGTAGGGTTATGTACGGCTATGTAGGGCTATGTAGGGCTGTGTAGGGCTATGTACAGCTATGTAGGGCTATGTAGGGCTATGTAGGGCTATGTAGGGCTATGTAGGGTTATGTAGGGCTATGTAGGGCTGTGTAGGGCTATGTAGGGCTATGTAGGGCTATGTAGGGCTATGTAGGGTTATGTAGGGCTATGTAGGGCTGTGTAGGGCTATGTAGGGCTATGTAGGGCTATGTAGGGCTATGTACGGCTATGTAGGGTTATGTACGGCTATGTAGGGCTATGTAGGGTTATGTACGGCTATGTACGGTTATGTAGGGCTATGTACGGCTATGTAGGGTTATGTACGGCTATGTAGGGTTATGTACGGCTATGTACGGTTATGTAGAGCTATGTAGGGCTATGTAGAACTATTTACGGCCTTGTATAGCGGTGTATAGATATGTACGGCTAGGTAGGGACATGTATAGCTTATGTATGGCCATGTACAGCTGTTTATTGCTGTGTACCCTCTCCTATGTATTCCTTATATGGGATTTAGTCAAACCACTATATGTTAACTACATGACGTATCTACGCAAGCAGGGGGGGACTAGGGGGGACACAGCTTAAACTCTCCCCAAGCGCCACTCCTTTGTCTGAAAGAAATTACATTCAACCTCGCTCAGAGCAATGACAATGAAAAGAAACTGAT
This sequence comes from Oculina patagonica, assembly GCF_052425735.1. Taxonomy (NCBI): domain Eukaryota; kingdom Metazoa; phylum Cnidaria; class Anthozoa; order Scleractinia; family Oculinidae; genus Oculina; species Oculina patagonica. The sequence goes on from NW_027558137.1 coordinate 11,219, forward strand.
CACGCTATAATAAAGAGCATACACTCAAGCCTTTGGCAAAATTTTCTTTTATTTCAAATGCAAATGGTCGTTGAGTAGGAAGCCAACAAACTTTTCTATTGTATTTTTTACTACCGTACTTTTTCACGAAAAAGTAATAATGGCCATTTTTCAAAACACTATTTAAAAAACTACAACTTTGCTCAAAAAGATCCTAAGAGAGAGGTTCTAGTAAAGTTTTCAAGCGAATTTAAAAATGTGATCCGTTCTGGTCACGTGACCGATGACGTCATAACAATGGGACTAATTAAAAAATAATAAACATATAATTATCTACCAACATGTAATTTCTTATTACCTCGCAACGCCAGATACGCACTTGTACCCAGACTCCCATTTTTTGAAAATTGTGCATAGCTACCTTAATTTTGATATTTTGTTCGGTACCTGGGCAGTCCGAAATGCCTCACACCAATGTGCTTCAAACTGCAATGACTGCATTTTTAGTAATAAAATATTTTCGTCACAGTGAGCAAAAACGAACTTCTGAGCAAAGTCACGTGACTAATGACGTCATCAACCTACGACTTATACAATAAGTAGTTTATGGTAAGAGTTATTTCTATACGACGTACTACTCCTGCTGACTTCAAACTGACCAAGTTACTTGGCATTGACGATTTTTCAGTTGCAAAGGATTTGGGAAGGTTTTTATTATAATTATATATTGTTTTTATAATTATTATTATTATTATTATTATTATTATTATTATTATTATTATTATTATTATTATTTCAGGAAGGCTGTTATTCTGGAAAATACATCCGTCAAAATACATCGGGGTATACGGGAGAGGATCCTTAAAGCTGATTGGTCGTAAACATGTATGTGTCTCACAGACAAGGCTGTAAGTTGTCGATAGAAAGCAAGGATGACTTTTACTGATTACTCAATAACCAATAAGCCATAGAGATATAACCGGAATCTGCGCAGTTTGGAAATACGTCGCTGAATTGTTCGCGTTTCTTTTAGAATTGCAAATTTCTAACGCTGATAGGCACAAGGAATTGTTCATAATTGCGAGAACGCTGATAGGCTCACGGAATTGTTCATAATTGCGAGATTCTTAACTTTGATATAAATTCATCATTTGTTGGTCGACGTTGTGTCGTTGTTGTAAAGGTCGCGGGGATACCTACAGCATGAATAAATTCATGAATCGAAATTTTGGTTGACCTGCATCTTTTATTATTTCTCAGAATGAATGCCATCTTTTTATTTGGTAGATTGCACTAAACGGCGATGTTATAGCTCCGATAGTGCCAAATTGGGAAGAACATGTTTTTGTGGCAGAGTTGGCGGAACGAGTCGAAGGAAGCACACTGTGATCTTGTCAAAAACTAAGTTTGCCAGCAAGTTATGGCGGTTTAAGAGCGCAAATTTCAATTGAATTTAATTTTAAAATTCCGCTTCTGTTATGACACACAACATAGTTTACCTATCTGCAGTGGCAAGTCATTGTGATGAGCCTAAGATCCCGCCAAACTCCCCAAACAAATTTAACCTATAATTGTTATGGTAATGATTTTTTAAGACAATAAAGCTTGTGGACTTCTTTCAGTTAGTAGGGTTTTTCCTATCTGGTAACACTTCTGGCTCATAAAAGTACGGGCAGCGTTTGGGGTCACCCACTACCTCTCGGAACAAGACGTCATTAGTTCGTAAAACAATAACAGGTCACAGCAATGCCCCTAGCCCTAGAAATTATAGAGGTAGTGTCTACTACGGGGAAATAAAAATAAAGGGTACAGAGAGGTAGTGGCTTACTGAGTGTTTGGGGATTATATGTTCGTTCATTCATTCATTCATTCATTTA
>NW_027558138.1:0-13070 GCF_052425735.1 Oculina patagonica
AAGACCTCGTCCACATGTAAATTTCAAAACGGAGAAATTTGAAAAAGCTGCGTAAAATGTTTTCCGTCCACATTAACCGGGGTAAATTTGAAAACGACACCCACTTTGGAGAGCGTTTTTGAAAAGTACCGTTTTCGTTGACCGAAAACATCGTTTCAGTATGGACGGTTGGCCTAACCGGAGAAAAAAGATGCGTTTTCAAATTTACCCGGGTCAGTATGGACGGGGCCTAAGTAAATAACATTTTTGGGCTACAACTTAGATGCTGATTGAAATTGTAAACGCGGCCCGTAGTAAAGCTCTTAAATTTGGCATCTTAAATCAAACAGTTATGACATATATCTCATTTTTATTACTCTTGTAGCACCCTACCGCTTTTTCTCCAAGGTAAGTTTCACTCCCAGCGCCCCGAAATTTAGATGAGGCAAAAAATTTGTCATATAATCTCTAAAAGCCCAGGGGACGATCAAAGTAAATGGGAAGTAGGGAGTTGTAGTGAAGCACTAAGTTTTAAGCACTAAGTAAAAAAACTTTTTTTCGTAGGCTTGGTTCTTTTTATTAAGAGTTCGAATCTCTCAAGATACAGCAACGCTTATGTACAAGGTCAAGAACGGGCTTGCGCCAGACAACGTCTCTGCCCTTTTTGTCCGCAAAGACACTACACACTCGCTTAGAAACAGTGATTTTGTCTTACCGCGTTTTGATACTAAACGCTACGGGAAACATTGTATCAGATATCTTGGACCACTTCTATGGTCAAAATTAAGCAAAGACCTGAAAAACTCGCCGACTGTGGCTGCATTCAAAACTAAAATTAGAAAACTCAATCTATCGGACTACGTGGACAACAGTAGTAACTGTTGCAAACTCTGTTGCGCTTAAGACATTTTAAGACATTGTAAATATTAGTTTTTTTTTTTTTTAGTTTTTAGTTAAGTATTTTAAATATTTTTAGCTTAGCATTATTAATAGTATTTTAGGTATTTTAATTGTGTCCCCAATTAGTCCATAAGGGCTAAACACACAGACACGGTAATAAAGTTTTTATCTTATCTTATCTTATCTCAATACTCAACGCTTTTAAAAAACTGTTTTTCCACTAATTTAGTATTGTAATTTTGTGATTTGAGATACCCTTTGTATTCCTTTTATCGTAAGTACTTAGTTTTTAAATGAAATCTACAAGAGGAAGGCCGAAGCCCAAAACGTAGTGCATTAAACTGCCGAAACAGTCAGACGTTTGTCTCTTCATCTTGCTTTTTATATCAATGTATACCACAGTAGGTCGGAGGTGTGGTAGCCTAATGGTTAGTGCGCTGGAATCCAGATTGAACGGTCTGGTTTCGAGCCCAGGTCGGGGCACTGCGTTGTGTTCTTGGGAACGACACCTTACTCTCAGAGTGCCTCGCTTCTCCCAGGTTTATAAATGGGTACCGGCGAATTTAATGTTAGGTGGGGGGAAGGGGGAGGGAACCCTGCGATGGGCTAGCATCCCGACCAGGGGGAGTAGAAATACTCTTAAACGCTTCATGCTACCGCGGAAACCGGGATAAGCTCAAGCCTGCATGATGGCCACTAAACCTGTATGCAGGCTTACTATCAAACTCTGATTTTGCGAACCCAAACCAAAAAGCGTTTCCCTTGGATTTGCTTTGCTATGTCGAACACTGCAATTTACCCTCGCGATTTTGACGGTGCAGACCAGAAGGATCGTCTAAGATGTTAGTTGACCAAGTTTATGGGCCACAAGGACGTAAAAACGAACGAAGAGAAGGATAAAAAATGGGAGGACTCAATTTACTTGCGCACTCCTGTCGCACTGGCGATATTGGCAAAGCCTTCTTACTTCTGACTAAACAACTACGCTTTATGTGCCTTTTTGAATTATGCACACTTTGATAATCGGCTCCGTTTTCGGTGACCGAAAACGCCGTTTCAGTGTGGACGGTTGGCCTATCCGGTTTAAAAAGATGCGTTTTCAAATTTACCCGGCTTAGTGTGGACAGGGCATAAATTTTCCATGAAAGAAAGTGTTTACACAACGGGTAGATAAAACATTCTTTATTTCACATAACAACCATGCCGTTGGTAAGAAAACGTTCTGCAATACGTAACTGCTGCCTATCTGTACGTATAATTTTCGTGTATTTTTGGTTTCGAAAAACCACTGATACGACATTAAAGGTGTTAGTTTGCTTACTTGAGGTGCGTAAACGTCGAGATAACGTGCGTAGAGAAGGAGAACAACGGTTGAGCGTATTGAATTGATTTGTGCGTTCCTTTTGCCACAGGCGAAATTGGTAGACCTTGTCCATCCACTAGACCAATAGGTTTATACATAAAGTGCCTATCAATTGTGTTTTTTGGTGAGTGTTTCTACCCAGCTGATATAATCAAAAAACCAATGGTGTGCACAGGAGAAAAAAATTAGGTCAAGATAACGTGAGAACAAAATTCGAGAGGACTGAATTGCTTTGAGCCTTCTTTGCTTGATCATGAGTGTGTTTAACAAAACACGGCTTTGTTGGGCGTAAGACGGTATAAGGAGAAACGGTCGTAACAACATTTAATGAGCTACTTAGAATATTATGTTCGAATTTCTTTCCATGTCCACAGGGCGGTACCCGCTTTGAGGCAAACCGAGGCACTTGCCTCCATCATATCTTTCGTCTTTGTTGAGTTTTTTGAAGGGGCGAAGTAGAGAATTTTAACATGGGCATCGCCTCAGTCATAATTTTTTCTGGCTGTAAGTTGCCTATTCTTAAGCTCTAGAATGAGAGAGGCTTCTGCAGGCAGGTGCAAACAAAAATCTTTATTTCTCATGACAACCAGTCCGATATTAAATGATTTATTTTTTGTGACAAGTTTATTGACAGGACTTTACGTAAAAAGTTTCAATGCTTGTTAGTGTGCAGCGAATCGATTCGTGAACTCAGAAGCTCGAGCGACGAACCTTAGTAAAAATGAAAAAAAGGTGGATCGCTATCAGAGAAAGTGACGAAAATGCTTGAGACAAAATCCAATACGTAAGCATTATAATAAAGTACTGTAATAAAGGAAACGTCTTATTTTTTTTTTCGAACCATTCTTTAAATGAGAAAAACAACAGCTACTACCGTGGTGCCACTGAAATCGAAATGGGTATTCAAACGCAAAAACGCAAACATAAATAAGTAATAAAACGCAGGCATAAAGCTGACTGGTGGACTTGTAAAACAACAACCCTTCCTCAAACCAACCCCAGCACAAGTTAAGGCAGCTTACCATTTTGTCTCTTGAGACTCACTCTTAACTTAAAACATTTCTCTCTGTGGCGGGGTAAGCTGCCTGTTTATCGCGCTTATAACCTAATACAAACCTTCTATGTTTAAAACAAGAAATGTTTATGCAAAGAGTAGAGAAAACATCCTTTATTTGAAATAACTAACGACCCGTTGTTATGAAAACGTTTTGCATATCATGACTGCTGCCTTTCTTTAACTTTTACCACAATAACTATATATAAATTTTAGGTGTGGGAAGTACCTTGATATGAAGTCTTAAATGTACGTTTTCCGCGTTTTCCGCGTCTAGACGCGAATCGGAGTGATAACATACGAAGAGAAGAGAGGAAAAAATGTAAGGATTGAACTGATTTGCGTATTCTTTTTTCGCTAGTGATATTGGAAAATCCTGCCTCATTGTTGACTGAACTCCTACGCTTTAAGTGCCCTTTTGCATTATACATACCGTAGTTTGATAATGATTTACTAAACACGTATCTGTGGAGCATAGAACGGTGGTACGGATAACGATCAGAAAGAATGAAACCAGCAAAAATCAACCCCATTTAACGGACTGATTACATTTTGCCTTGAATTTCTCTAAATCTAGGGCTGTTATGTTTTTGACAAGATCATCTTCTCTTGTGCAACAACGAGAACTGCTTACGCAATCATCATGTATTGAGAAACAAACTTCTTAATTCCCACGACAACCTATCCGTTATTAAATTAAATGTTCTTCAAATAATAAAAAACGTCAGTTGTTACCGAACAGGGCTGTACATGAGGACATAATTTTACGTGAAAGTTAAATTGTGGCGAATGTATGATACGTAAACCGATTGCAACATAACGAGTAAGAAATGCAACGTCCTTTAGAAACAAAACACTTTGAACTTAAGTGCACTTTTCATTTAGTAATAAGTGTACCCTTAGTGGTAATATTGGCCACTCGAGTGCGTCAACCAGAATGTGATTGAATACTAGCAACTTTAATCATAAAGAAAACAAAGTTTGATACTTTATGCAATGCTCCGTTCTAAACCTCAAAGTTAAGAAATTAGGGCAAACTAGTAACCCTAAGCGGTACTTTTATTTTTGCAGCCTCTTCTTATCTAACTCTTTTAAAATACAGGACAACCTTTAACCATCTACCAATTAAGCCGGCTCATTTCGGTCGGTTAGTTAGGCATTAGCACAAGCATTAATTGATGTGCCTTGATTTTGTGCTCAGCTCATTTATAGAACGAGAAATACTGAAATGATCCGATTTATTAGCCACGTCTAATAAACGATATACACGTTATTCCCTGGACCACGAAGCGTGCCTTGGGTGTCTGTCAGCAAAATAACATAACGAGAAAAAACAAGAATGGAATAGCGCATAGAACGAAAAGTAAATAATATTCACGATTAGCCTTGGGTCGGCCAGAACAAGAAATAAATATTCTGCTCTTAAGCTTGGGTGTATGGGGCGTAAATAACGAGAAAAAAATGATATACACGTTCTCTTTGAGCCTTGGCTGTATGTGGCGCCAAGAACGAGAAATTGATAATTTGGCCGTTGCCTTGGGTGTATGTGACGTGTAAACAGTTTAAAAGTGTTAAAAGCGGCCCTGCATTCTAGAAAATAACGAAAAAAAAAGACAGAAAAAAAAGTACGCGGGTGGTTTCACATTTATAACTTTACCTTGATTTTGTCGGTCTTGTTCCTGAAAAACGGCGTATTTGCCAAAATAATATACAGACTTGGTTTGTTTTGTGAATAATTCTGCCCTCTCTTCCATCTGTCAGGCCAATATTAAGGTATACGTGAATAAAAACCGGATTTAAATCGAAGGTGTCTTGATTCTATAGGACGTTGTATTCCACAAAATCAATGTTACAATGAGTTCCCTTAGCATATACGCCACAATCTAACTTGAGACTTCTTTTGTTACGTACAACGCGGTCAGTTCCTTGCCAAACAATATTAACAGTATTTAACAACGGTCAGCTGGTTGTCAGGGGAAATAAGAAGCCGAGTTTAACTGCTTCAATTCCACTTGCCTCAATGTCAAAGCAGTACTATCCCCCTCTTAACAAAAGGGCCTATTTTAACGCGTAGAAAAATTCGATGACAAAAATCTAATTAGTTTACGTGTCTTTTAATTCTTTCTGACCGCTATACTTGTCACACCGTCCGATGCTCCGTGTTTAAAAGACTATATGCATATTCAGCCAATTCAGCCCTCTTTGTTTTTAATCTCCTTCCCTTATAACACGTTATCACAACGTGTTCGCGCTCAAACGTGGTAAGCCATGCAGTACTTTAATAATAATAATAATAATAATAATAATAATAATAATAATAATAATAATAATAATAACAATAATAATAATAATAATAATAACAATAATAAAATATTTATAAAGCGCCAATATCCTAAAAGTTCAAAAGCGCTTTACAGAAATAACGTTAAAAATATTAAAATCACTATTAAAAAATAAATATAAAAATAGTTAACTTTAGAACTCTTATCTGTATAATTTTCTTGCCTTTTGGTTTGGAAAAACCCCTGATGCGACATTTAAGATGTTAGTATACTTACTTGAGGTGCAGAAACGTCGAGATATTAAATGTGCGTAGGGAAGGAGAACAACATTTGAGTGCATTGAATTCATTTTTCGCGTACCTTTTACCGCAAGCGAAATTTGCAGAACTAGTCCATCTGCTAGAACAATGGGTCTATAGATAAAGAAGCAAACAATTGTGTAATATTTAACTAGTTAAATGGTGTTAATATGAGCTACTACTTTGACAGACTGGAATCTCGTATTACGTAGTCGCATTAAACTTTTATTGCGCTGATCAATTCGTTTCTTGTCGCGTGTAGCATCTTCCGATCCGCTTATTTTGTACTAGTTTTTTTTTGGATTATGTCATCCCGTAAAGGAAAGTGCCCAGGGTGCAAAACCCCAAAATCAAACCATCAGTTCGCTTTGCCGGGTAAACATTGCCCTGGTCCCGAAAACCCAGTCGATGATACGGAGCACGAGGACAACACCTCAGACGAACCTTTAACATCCGTGCTGTTAGCGGCCATACGGAGCCTGTCAAGTTTCGCTGGTCGCCCGTTTATATTTTTGATATTCACTCTCGTATGGCGTTTTGGTAAGTGTTTCTACCCAGCCGATTTTATCAAAAAAAATAATGATTTCCACAGGAGAAAATAACTAGGTCAAGATAACGTGAGAAGAAAATTCGAGAGGAATTTAATGAGTTGCTTTGAGCATTCTTTTTTTCAGTCACTGGAGAAATTAGCAGAAGCTTTGCGTTTAAAATTTCTATCAATACGCATACGTTCTAAGTGCCCTTTGAATTATGGATTGTTTGATCATGACTGCGTTTAAAGCCTGGGTATCACATAAACGCCCAGATCGTTTCTATCACCTCTGTCACTTCAAAGAGTTTTCTTGCGATCGGAGCGATTGTATGGGAACATTAAGATGGGAGGCCACGAGTTTTGCTCTTTCATTGAAGGCTGCCATTGTGTTAGATCTAGGGCTAAAATAATTGTTTTTCGTAGGTCTTCGCCCGGGGCGATCATATGAGAACCCCCAATCGCTTCCAATCGTTCGATCGCCTACGATCGTCTCAGTATTTGCAACCTTAACTAAACACGGCTTTGTTGGACGTAAGACGGTGTAAGGAGGAACGGCCGTAGCAACATTCAATGAGCTAATAAGAATATTATGTTTGATTTCTTTCCCTGCAAAGTGCCTAGCCTAAGGCTCTAGAACGAGAAGTACTTCTGCAGGCAGGTGCAAACAAAAATCTTTATTTCTTATGACAGCCAGTCCGTTACTGAATTTTTTATTTTTTTGACGAATTCACTGACAGAACATTACGTAAAACAGTTTCCAATGCAAGTTAAAGTGGAGCGCGAACTCAGATGCGCGAGCGACAAACCTTAGTAAAAAAAGAAAAACAAGTGGAGCACTATCAGAGAAAGTGACGAAAATATTTGAGACAAAATCTAAGACGTAAGCATTATAATAAAGTACTGTAATAAAGGAAACGTTTTATTTATTTTTTTCGAACCATTCTTTAAATGAGAAAAACATCAGCTACTACCGAAGTGTCACCGAAATCGAAATGGGTATTCAAACGCAATCATAAATAAGAAATAAAACGCAGGCATAAAGCTGACTGTTGAACTTGTAAAACAAAAACCTTTCCTCAAGCCAACCCCATCACAAGTTAAGGCAGTTTACCACTCTGCCTCTTAAGACTCACTCATAAAACATTTCTCTCTGTAAGCTGCCTGTTTATCGCGCTTATAACCTAATGCAAACTTTCTATGACTAAAACAAGAAACGTTTTTTGCAAGGGGTAGAGAAAACATCCTTTATTTGAAATAACTAACGAGCCGTTGTTATGAAAACGTTTTGCATAACATGAACTGCTGGTTTTCTGTATTTTTTTTTTTTTTTTTTTTTTTTCACAACTACAGTTGAACCCCGCTAATTCGAACTCGCTTATTTCAAAATCCCCGTTATTTCAAACTAAAACCCTTTTCCCTTGGATTTTCCTTTCAATTATTTACTTTCGGCTATTTCGAACTCCCGCTATTCCGAACTATTTTCTGTTTCCCCTGACGGTTCGAAATAAAGGGGTTTCAACTGTATGAATTATTGTTTTCTTTTTCAGGTGGGGGAAACACCCTGATACGAAGTCTATGATGTTATTTTTCCAAGTCAAGGCGCGAATCCTCGTAATAGCGAACGAAGACAAGAAGAAAAATGGAAGAGTTGTATTGATTTGCGTATTTTTTTACACTAGCGATATTGGCAAACCCTGGATCACTGTTGACTGAACCCCTGCACTTTAAGTGCCCTTTAAATTATACATAGTAAAATAATGAGCATGTTTTGCTAAACACGTCTCTGTGGCGCATATACGGTGGTACGAATAACAATCAGAAAGAATCGAACCATTAAAAAAAAAACTTACTGATAACATTTTGCGTCGAATTTATCTAAATCTAGGGCTGTTGTGTTTAGACAAGATTGTCTTCTCTTGTATATCAAAGAGAACTGCTGACGCAAACATGTATTGCGAAACAAACATTGAACTTCCCACGACAACCAGTTCATGATCAAATCAAACTTCCTTCAAATAATATAAACTTTAGTTATTACCGAACAGGGCTGTAAGTAAAGAAATAATTTTACGTCTAAGTTAGATTGTAGCGAATGGTAGTGAACCGATTGCAACACAAACGTGTGAGAAATGCAGCGTCCTTTGGTGACAAAGCATCTCGAGTTTAAGTGCACTTTTCATTTAGTAATACGTTTTCCCATTAGTAGTAACATTGGCCACTCGACTAAAGGTGGATTTTCACTGACGCATAATTTTTTTACGTGCGTTTACGCGTGTGAATAAATTAGAGACAATGTATGAACGACTTGTGTAAACGAGTATGCATGCTGTTCATACATTGTTTCTAAATTTTTTACGCACGTAAATGCAAGTAAAAATTTACGCGTCAGTGGAAATCCACCATAAGGGAAGATACGCAGCGAGTCAACCAGAGTGTGATTGAATAGTAGCAACTTTAATCACAAAGAAAACATCATATGACACTTAATACAATGCTCCGTTCTAAACTTCAAAGCGACGAAATTAAGTCAAATTAACAACTCTTAACCATGACCGTTATTTTTGCAGTCTCTTCTTATCTAACTCTCGTTTCCGTCGTTAAGATCGGCAGTAGCACGAGCACTAAATGACGTTCCTTAATTTTGTGTATGTAACAGCTCATGAAAAGAACGAGAAGTATTGAAATGATATAAGCTTTGGGTGCTTGTGACGTATAGAACGAAAACTAAATTATTTTCCGTTGGCTTGGGTGTATGTAAGGATTGGGTGTATATATCGAAGCAGCGTGGCCGAGGGGTTAGGGCGCTGGTGTTGTTATCCGGGGGTCCCTGGTAAAAGCCCTCCACCCTCCCACTAGCTGGATTTGTTCTCGCTCGTCTTGAGTTCAAATCCTCGGTCACGCTTTTTATATAGCCAACTGGTCTGCCTTTGCCAGTTGGGATTTTTAACTATATTATGTTTATTTAAAATATTTCTTTCCTCTGTTTCAGTGGCATGCCTGTAAACTAGCTATCTCGAAGAAATATGAAGCTAAGTGCATGACCACTATAAACAACATTTACATATTTTAAAAAATGTGGTGTATAGGACGAGAAATAAACGATATGTACGTCAAGCTTTATGTGAGTGTCTTGCGTATAGAAGGAGAAATAAATGACTTATGTGTAGGTGTAGGCCTTATAAGTATGTGGTGCATAGAACAAAAAATAAAAGATTTGCCCGTTGGCGTGGTAGTCAGGTGCCCAGGAGTCCAAAATGTGACACCCACGGGCATTTTTGTCTGATTTTTGGCAACATAGCTATTTTTACTAAATCGAGTACGCTGATTTCGAACATCAATGTTGCCAAGCTTAATTCTTGCGTTAAGATGATTTTTTGATGCATTTAATTATGACGTCATTGTCCAAATAAGGAATTTTTCTTTCCTTTAGCTATTTTGAGCATAATTCATCCAAAAATTCGTTCAAAACATTATTAGTATATTGTAAAAATGATTTTAAGAATTTTCTGACAGTTTTTATACCGTTTCTATGAATATCAAGCCGTCCAGTGAGAATTGACCACGCCCTCTCATAAAAATTCACTTTATCACGGGTATAGTGTTAACATTTTGTTGAAAAATGAATGTGATTCTTGTATTAATAGAAAGTTGTAATTGAATTGCTCCACAAACATCAGCGATGTTTGACATACACCATAACGACTGCTTTTATCCACAAAGAGAGTGGCAAAGAGAGACAGAAGCAAGATAATGAAGCTGAGAATTCTCTACATTCCACACAACAAAATTCGGGTTGTTCTTGTTACGGACAAATGAGACATTGCAAAAAATTGCCAAGAAACATCTCGTGACTCTAGAAATAAAACAAGATCTTTCCAATTGGACAGACTTAGCTTGAACGATTCGTGGAATGGAGGCTACTATCTTCAGACAGAGAGGAAGAACGGAAACGGGAACGGGAAGAAGGGATGGAAGACAAACTTTCGTGACCCTGTTCGCAAGAATAATCCACCTCTATTTGCCAGCCTTTCTGAAGTCAAAAGTGCTGCAACTAGCCCCAAAAAGAGAAAGACTTAAAAAGAAAGACTTAAATTTGCATGGAAACCAGAGTATTCTATGTTGTCTTGTGACGGTGTATGAAGGCAGGCGCGAGATAAACATGCAAGCCATATTGTAGCATCTGAGGTATAATGCCGGTGCCACTCTTTCTCGCAGAAATGAAACCCACAAGTGTGAAACAAGTCAATTTTAGCAGACGTTCTCAGAGAAAAGGTCAAGTGCCTAGAGTCAGTTTGTTCTTCGATGGCTTCGCCCTGGTGGCAGCATACTAATTATGGTGGCAGCTATTGGCAAACCAAAAAATGCAAATGCTTTCGGTGGCTTTGAGGAAGGTTACGTGAACACTGTTTTACGAAAAGGTCCTGGATACCAGATGATCGATGTGTTACTCGATGGGAGGCACTCCATAAAAGCAACGACAAAAAGTCGACGCTCCGAGAACACGGCGCGGCCTGTGAGCAGAGTCATTGAAGTACGTAAGAGAGGTTCAGTTGCGGCCGATGAAGTGGCGAGCATTTTTGGCACTAGGAAACAACAAAGCGGACTTCGCACGGATTCTCTCAGATGAACTTATCTCGCAGGCACTGACTCTGCAATCGTAGTATATCTGGTGGTTTTTCATACGAAGTGGATTCTGCTCAGATCCTGGCCTACGTAGATGTAGCCTTTTTGAGATCCAACCAAGAGGAAGCCGATACGAAGTTTGTTCGTTATGCAGTTAGTCTTAGCGGGCATGTCGACAACATAATAGTTTCCACTCGAGGCACAGACTTGCTGTTACTTCGAATTCTCCTGGCACATCGTCGACACATCGATCGCGCTAAGCTCTCATCAACAGTGTGGATATGGGTAGGAACTTCAGAGAATCCAACGTAAATACCTTTATAGGATGTCTCAGTAAATCTTCCTGATAACTCGTCAAGTTCCGTTGTTACCATCTCACACCATCACCGGCTGTAAGAGCACCTCTTCCATCTGTGGAGAGTTTTCACAGAACACTTTGTTCTTCTCTCCTCGGTCGGTGAAGATGTCCTCGAAGCTGACACCACTACCTCCGCAGAAAACGTTTGTTTGTTGAATGTATAATAGGGCCTCTTTACATGAGAGTCTTCAATTCGTCCCGGGATGAATTCATCTCGGTGTCTGGTCATTGTCTTGTTACTGTCTACATGATTTCGTCCCGGGATGAGTTATATCGTCCCGGGATGAACTCATCCCGGGACAATTTCATCTCTGTCCTAAGCACCGGGATAAAATGTCCTCCCGGGATGAAACGTGACAAAAAACGCCATGTAAACAGTCTTTCCGGGATGAAATGTATTGTAATGTAAGCACGGGCGAGATGAACTCAACTCGGGCGGGACGACTTACGTCCCGGCATCTCGGGATGAACACGCTCATATAAAATGAAAACTTTTTCATCCCGGGTTGAAATTCATCTCGGCTCTCATGTAAAGAGGCCCTAAGAAATCCGATCTGACCACTGGTTATATATGTGCCTCTTCGCTATGAATTTAGAAAATCGCATGTCATGTGCACTGGGCTGTGTAGATGCACCAAGACCGACGCTAATTGCTATATCAACCTGCGCTAAAGCGCTTTAAAGAAACTTGTTTAAAAAACAATATTTGTTCAGTGTTTTTGAAAAAGTTCAGAAGATATATTAAAAATATTTACAATATTGTTATGATCATTTTGAATTCGTTAATTTTACATGCGTTCAACCAAAGTCTTTATCATGGGCCTATAACAGACAAAGTGCATTGTGAAATAAGTTAGATTCAGCAATATAGTAATACAGACAAACAATAAAGTTTTATCTCTAACTATAACAACGATGATATATTACGACATTAACTATGATGTTATTTCCACTTATTTTACCACAAAACGTAAACGAAATGCTGAAACAAGAGAAACTCGATATATGAAAATTGTAATGGCGTCATTCTTGATGCTCGCTAGCTAGTAGCTTCAGCGTGGCAAGACTACAACATTTTTCTTTCTTATTGCAACTATAGCGATTTGTTAATACAAAAATCGCATTTGTTCTTTGACAAAATAACAAAACTACACCCGTGATAAGGTTCCCGTGATAGGGTGAATTTTGTTTAAGAGGGCGTGGTCAATTGTCACTGAAGGGCTTGATTTTCACAGAAACAGCGTGAAAACCCTCAGAAAATTCTTAAAATCATTTTTACAGTACACTAGCAATGCTTTAAATGAATTTCTGGATGTATTATGCTTAAAATAGCTAAAGGAAAGAAAATTCCTTATTTGGACCATGACGTCATAATTAAATGCATCAAAACATCATCTTAACGCAAGAATTAAGCTTGGCAACATTGATTTTCGAAATCAGCGTACTCGATTTAGTAGAAATAGCTATGTTGCCAAAAATCAGACAAAAATGCCCGTGGGTGTCACATTTTAGACTCCTGGGCACCTGACTATGGGTATATGTGGCGAAAAGAACGAGGAATATATAATGTGCACGTTAAGCCCTGGGTGTATGTGGAGGCGTATAAAACAAGAAATGAAATTGGCCCTGTTTTCTAGAAAATAATGGAAACAGCAAAAATAACGCGGGGGTTTGACATTT
>NW_027558139.1:0-13065 GCF_052425735.1 Oculina patagonica
CCACCGGGTCGGGTTTCACCAGGTCTGTGTTAGAGGGGTATTTTAAAGTAACAGAAGATGGAATTTCCCCAAGATTTCTTGCCTAATATAAAATTGTATACTAGGAGTTGCTGATAGCAAGTAAAGTGCTGCGAAGTAAGTTATAAGAATAATAATAATAATAGTAGGAACGATTGGAAGGTCATAGGAATGTTTCGGATGTTCACATTCTCAGATGTGAAAGATATGATTTTTCACAGTGCAGTTAAATGCTGGTAATTCGCTTAGCTTATATAATAATTAGTGACATTGAGGAAAGGAAGCAATGCAACATAACATAGCACGTGCAATTCAATTGCAACGCCATCAGAAACACCAATTTATGACGTCAAAAAGCTCGAAGCTCGTCCCATTACAGCGCGCGGTCATTATGGAAACGTTTTCGTGTAGCCTTCGCAAATAATCTTCGTAGTGTTTTTGCTGTACATATTTCCCGCTTAAGGCTCAGAAAGTAAAATTTTTCCTTAAATTAACTTAGTAATGAATAATTATGAAAGCGAATCATAAGAAGGCCTCGTAAATTCGTTATTCATCAGAGCTGGCGCATAAGGAATGAAAAGACCGTTTCTCCGGCACTTAACTTGACCATCTTGCTCAAGAGAGGTTTCTTGGGAGGCATTTACAAAGTACTGAACAGAAGCGCAAGCGGCAGCGCTTTAAAATTTAACTTCTTGCTCTTTAGCGAAAAGCACATCGCAAACGACAAACGCAGCTTCCACATTTTACATGCCGCTGATCATACGTACTGCATGTACTCAAAATCATCGCCAGCGAAAAAGTCAAATCGACTGTGTCGCCTATATAAAGCGCTTATAAAACCAAATTGATTGCAAGGCTGGTACAACGGCAGGAGGGCAAGATTTATTGGCCAATATTTCAACTAGCAGAGCTAGTCTTCTTCAGGGCCAGTACTATAATATAAGGAAAATAACGGCTCTAAAATTTGAATTTGGATAATACAGTGTGGGTTAATGTTTAACTAATACAGGCTATATAAAGATATACGGTGACAAGATATATAATAATAATAATAAAATTGAAAAAAACAAAAATAATGAAATTGTCAATGTTCATTTCTACGGTTAATACCATTAGGCGCAAGTGTTTGTCCTCTGTGTATCAGGTAGGCCTCTCTCGCCTTTCTGCGGGATGCATTATTTGTCGGTTGGAGTTCCAAAGGAATGAGTGTCATGTCTTGGATAGAGTGATCAGGTAGATTAAAATGCGTAGGTACTGCTGCTGAAGCGTTAGCGTGTCTAGGATTGTTCGTGGCTTGTCTATGTTCAGCGAATCTTTCACGGATACTACGTTTAGTTTCCCCTATGTATTGTTTCTTACATTTGTTACATTCTATCATATAAGTTAAGTTTGAAGATTTACAAGTTATGCGATGCTTGATTTCTCGCACTTCTCCCGTGTTGTTGAAAGTGTATGTTCTTCTGCCATTTTCAATGTGGGGGCAGGTGAGACATCCGTGTTTCGAGTTGCAGCGGAAGGTGCCATGAGGTTGACTAGGTTGGTTGAGTGGGGCGTTTACCTCATGGTAAAAATGGCAGAAGAACATACACTTTCAACAACACGGGAGAAGTGCGAGAAATCAAGCATCGCATAACTTGTAAATCTTCAAACTTAACTTATATGATAGAATGTAACAAATGTAAGAAACAATACATAGGGGAAACTAAACGTAGTATCCGTGAAAGATTCGCTGAACATAGACAAGCCACGAACAATCCTAGACACGCTAACGCTTCAGCAGCAGTACCTACGCATTTTAATCTACCTGATCACTCTATCCAAGACATGACACTCATTCCTTTGGAACTCCAACCGACAAATAATGCATCCCGCAGAAAGGCTAGAGAGGCCTACCTGATACACAGAGGACAAACACTTGCGCCTAATGGTATTAACCGTAGAAATGAACATTGACAATTTCATTATTTTTGTTTTTTTCAATTTTATTATTATTATTATATATCTTGTCACCGTATATCTTTATATAGCCTGTATTAGTTAAACATTAACCCACACTGTATTATCCAAATTCAAATTTTAGAGCCGTTATTTTCCTTATATTATAGTACTGGCCCTGAAGAAGACTAGCTCTGCTAGTTGAAATATTGGCCAATAAATCTTGCCCTCCTGCCGTTGTACCAGCCTTGCAATCAATTTGGTTTTATAAGCACTTAGAGTGACGTCTGGTATGAGTATTTCTTGAACAAGAGATCCGGCAGCAGAGAAGCCAAGCAGTTTTTTCTTCGTTGCGTGGTCCCCTGCATCCAAACTGTTTTTATATAAAGCGCCCAGGCCCCGCGCGGACAGTCAAAAATAGTTCTGCTGCTGCGCTAAGGCTTCGCAGCAAAAAATAAAGCTTTGAAGAAAAAAAAAGGAACCGGCGGCCATTGAATGTTCAGCTCTGGAGGAAGTCCACTTTGATCTGTGGGACCGATCCGTTGCTTTTCTCGTAGTTGTGGGGCATTGGGGAAATGAATGCAAACTGGAATGGACTATGCTGCTTGGTTGACCCGGTTTAATAAAAAAATTTCGTTCTCTTTTACAACAGTTTGTTTGCATCTTAATAATCTACACCTTAAACTCTAGCTGAGTGCTTGACCACTTTAAAGAAGTTGTGTCCTATGTCTTGTCCAACTAGTCGGTCTGTGAAAATTGGAAAGCACTCACTGGCTAAGCTTGTCTTGTTTTAAATAGGTATGGCAAGAGGACGTTATTTTTTCTCCCTTGTTTTGATGTCGCTGCTATTAAGTGACTTCTTGGCGCAGGCACATGAATGGTATGAGAATTTACTTGAAGAGATAGATCAGGTGGAGGCGCAGGCTGAGATGTGGTACGACCAGCGAGGTGTACAGGGTATGATAATAATATGTCAAGTGAAAAGAGAATTGCTGTTTTCGATGGAAACTTGTCTCGAAATAAAATTGGGCGACGTTTTCACACTACACATATGTACCTTCTAAAATTATTTATCCCTCCATGGAAGGGGCAGGGGAGTAAAGTTTAACCTCTCGTGGGACAGTGGGTGGGGAACGTTTTGGCACTGTCGAAAAGCTCCTCACGGGGCACGACTCAACTGATACCGCACGAGCCTTCGCTCTTGTTGGTCAGTGACAACACTGTGTCGATTATGGTGAAATAGCTGTTATTACAGTTGAGTAGGAGAGCCTGCAGAATGTCCCTTTCGCCTCGTTTGTATGTCAAACCACTGAGAACTATAATAACAGCTAATGCCAGTTATATTAGGAGGTTGGGTTGAGTCTCTTTGGGATTTAAAAGGCATACATTATTTTGAAGCATACAATGACTCAAGAGCCAGAGTTGTACGGTTTTTACTTTTTTTAAAATGCCTGTTTTCTTTTTTTCTTCTTCTACAGTTTCAAGACCAGAGCTCAGCAAGAAAGAGGCGACTACTTTTATTAATGGATATAACTTTGATGATGACTAGATTAAATGTAAGACTGGTTTATCCAAGTTGTAAAAGTCGGGAATAAATGTTTTATTCCATGAAAGTGACGAATACACGAGAGTCTTCTCTGTTAATTTAATTACTCTAAAGGAAGTTTTCAGCCGTTATACTGCCATTCGTTACTTAGCAACTTAGACACGGAGATGTTAACTGCCGGCTCGGAATTCCCCTATCGACTGGTACTTCTCCAGTCGATAGGGGAACTCCACAGTTTTCTCTCTTGAAAATGGAGAAATGCCAAAAAAGCGACAGATCTGCTAAGATACGTTAAGGAAAACAGGGGAAATAATTAGCTATCTGAAAAGAAGGTATTCCCTGCAAACAAAATAAAAAAGGAAGCCGGAGAACAATAAAAAAAAAAAGAAAAAGGCGTAAAATTCAAAGCGCATAATAGCAAAGCGCGCGAGTGACGTCAACGTCTCAGACAAGAACCAGACAAAAAAAAACGAAACGGCGGATGATTTTCCTAAAACACTTTCTAAAGCAGCCAGCATTCCTAAAACTCTTACATAAAAAGAAAAAAATTGCCCAGATTCCTTCTATTTCTCTCAGAACACGCTGAAGTTTTTGAGCCTTGTGGCGGCTTTTCTCATTTGCATTCTATTTTTAGACCTGGCGCGATTCGCTATTTAACAACTATTCCCCGAAGTGGAGGTAGCCTGCGTGGCCGGCGTTCAAAGGGGAAGGAGAAGGGGAGTTCTAACGAGTTATTCCCCTCTGAACGCCGGCCACGCAGGCTTAAGTGGAAGTGGCTAGTGGTCGATATTTACCTCGCCGCGAATATCTACCACTAGCCACCGACACTGAGTTGAATAGTTGCTTTAGTATATACTAAAACAGTGAGATATTATAGCCCGAAAGAATAATTTTTGACTGGTTTTCCCCTTCAAATATTACAATATTTTCGCGCGCGTTGCTCGGAGGTGAATAGCAAAGGATATTCCGAGTTTGAATAATCTGTCAACCGTTTATTAAATTGGGCTTGCCGGGAGAAAGGTAAATAAGACATCGCCAGGGTTCTTTTAAGGTCTTCAACATACTTGCACGTGCGTTGTCTACTGAACGTTATCTTCCTTTCCTTTCGGTAAACCGCTACTTGCTGGAAACAGAGCTCGTGGTGAATTATAAGAGTTTATGATTGGATTGTTTTCCTTTAACCGTAGGCACTTGTCCCACGAAAAGTACAGCACACACGAATGAACAAACATAATTTAAAGTCCTGGAACTTTTTCCATTTATTTTATTTAACAATTTGAATTTGATTGTGGGAAATGTTTTGTCGTATTATGATATGAACAGTGAACGATTTTAATTAACAAGGTTTCGATAAGACATTTGACAGACTCCATGACAAAGTTACGATCTGGAAATTACTTTTAGTTACGCCTTTTGACTGCCTGAATTGGGTCAGGAACAGGTTAGAGGTTGTAAAAATATTCATCCGTGAATATTGGAACCCCTCCTGATCGCTTCTTTCTTTCTTCTTCCTTCTTACGGTGAAAATTATCACTCCTGACTGTATAGTGTTGATGTGATCAAGGATCATCCGGGTTTCCCCTCGTTGCATTTCATCTCACTGTCATCTGCACACCCGTACCGTTCGTCAAAGGGGCATGTTGACGTTTCTATTGCTCTTAGCTGAAAATCGTCCATGCAAATGATGGCATTTGCTCCAGCGATACCAAGTCCTATCGGTCCACTGTCTAGAATAAAGTGTTTCTCATCATATTCGCATGTGACGGCTGAGTGGTCAGTCCATCGTGGAGTTATTGCCTGGATGTTTATCCTGATATTCTGCGAATGCCGTGAAACAGTGATAGGCAAAATAATGTCCGTCATATGCTAAGATGTAAGCTTAACGACGTTTTGAAAATCCATGCACAATCAGCAATAATTAACTTGAAGATCACGGTGTCTAACAAAGTGTCCCGGAGCAAGGCCGGCGCAAATAATCATGGCAATCCAAAACAAATGAAAGGACCAGGATCAGGAATAAAGCCGACGACGATCAGAAATAACGCCGAAAGGAACATGAGGAACAGCAACAACAATTTCATTATCAGCTTCATAGCCATCAACAACAACTTCATTATCAGCAATAAAATCTTCATCACAACAACAACATCATTTATTGACAATTATTATCAACAGCAAAGTTTTCGCCATCAATAACAACAACTTCATTATCAGTCATAAAATCTTCATCATCAACAACAACTTCATTATCAACAGAAACATCTTCAACATCAACAACAACTTCATTATCAACAGAAACATCTTCATCATCAAACACAACAACTTCATTATCAGCAACAAACTCTTTATCATCAATAACAACAACTTCATTTTAGCAGCAAAATCTTTATCATCACCAAAGACAACTTCATTATCAGCAGTTAAGTCTTCATCACGAAAAACAACAACTTCGTTATCACTAGAAAGATTTTCATCATCAAAAACAACAACTTCATTATCAGCAGCAGAATCTTTATCAACAACAACAACTTCATTTTAGCAGCAAAATCTTCATCACCAAAGACAACTTCATTTTAACAGCAAAATCTTCATCACCAAAGACAACTTCATTTTAGCAGCAAAATCTTCATCAAAAACAACAACTTCATTTTTAGCAGCAAAATCTTCATCAACAACGACAACTTCATTTTAGCAGCAAAATCTTCATCAAAAACAACAACTTCATTTTAGCAGCAAAATCTTCATCAAAAACAACAACTTCATTATCAGCAGCAGAATCTTCATCAAAAACAACAACTTCATTTTAGCAGCAAAATTTTCATCAACAACAACAACTTCATTTTAGCAGCAAAATCTTCATCAAAAACAACAACTTCATTATCAGCAGCAGAATCTTCATCAAAAACAACAACTTCATTTTAGCAGCAAAATCTTCATCAACAACAACAACTTCATTTTTAGCAGCAAAATCTTCATCAACAACGACAACTTCATTATCAGCAGCAGAATCTTCATCAACAACAACAACTTCATTTTTAGCAGCAAAATCTTCATCAACAACGACAACTTCATTTTAACAGCAGAATCTTCATCAACAACGACAACTTCATTTTAGCAGCAAAATCTTCATCAAAAACAACAACTTCATTATCAGCAGCAGAATCTTCATCAACAACAACAACTTCATTTTAGCAGCAAAATCTTCATCAACAACAACAACTTCATTTTTAGCAGCAAAATCTTCATCAAAAACAACAACTTCATTTTAGCAGCAAAATCTTCATCAACAACGACAACTTCATTTTAGCAGCAAAATCTTCATCAACAACGACAACTTCATTTTAGCAGCAAAATCTTCATCAAAAACAACAACTTCATTTTAGCAGCAAAATCTTCATCAACAACAACAACTTCATTATCAGCAGCAGAATCTTCATCAACAACAACAACTTCATTTTAGCAGCAAAATCCTCATCAACAACAACTTCATTTTAGCAGCAAAATCTTCATTAAAAACAACAACTTCATTTTAGCAGCAAAATCTTCATCAAAAACAACAACTTCATTTTAGCAGCAAAATCTTCATCAAAAACAACAACTTCATTTTAGCAGCAAAATCTTCATCAAAAACAACAACTTCATTTTAGCAGCAAAATCTTCATCAAAAACAACAACTTCATTATCAGCAGCAGAATCTTCATCAAAAACAACAACTTCATTTTAGCAGCAAAATCTTCATCAACAACAACAACTTCATTTTAGCAGCAAAATCTTCATCAACAACGACAACTTCATTTTAGCAGCAAAATCTTCATCAACAACAACAACTTCATTTTAGCAGCAAAATCTTCATCAACAACAACAACTTCATTTTAGCAGCAAAATCTTTATCATCAATAACAACAACTTCAATAATCATCAACAAGATGAATCGAAGCGTCATGCGAGGATATCGGGGACATCAATTCTAGCAGCAATACCTTCAACCCAAACATTAAACATATTGCCGAATGTGTCAACAGCTGCATTAACCACGGCATCAAGCACAGCATTAAACCTGGCAACATCGTCAGCCTCATTAGCAGCTTCCATAACAGCATCAAGTCCAGCAGCGACACCATTTGCACCAGCAGCAAGAACATTATCACCAAGCCCTTCAGCAATACCCTCAACCGCAGCCACAAAACCAGCAGGAATAAGCTGAACAATCGCAGGAACATACTGAACAATTCCAGGAGCAAGTTGAACAATTTCAGAATTTGAAACAATGCGCACTCCAGCAGCGACAACATGAAACCCAGAAGCAACAACAGCATTCATCCCTGCAGCCATAAAATTATCAACCCGAGCAGCGAAATCTTCAACATCAACAGCCTGATGATTAACCTCAGCATCGACATTATCAGCAGCACCAACCAGACCATCCATATCAGCGCCCACGCCATGAACATCAGCAGCCAGACCATCGAAATTAGCACCTACGCCATCAACACTACCAGCCAGACTATCAACACTAGCGTCCACCTCATCAATCTCAGCAGGAACACTATTTCTTTTCACCACAGTATCGAAATCGTCGACTTTAGCAGGGAAACCATCACACGCAGAGGCATTTGCGACATCACTGATCCCGGCAGCAACACCAACCTCAGCAAAAGCGTCAACGTTATGAGTAGAGGTCCCTGGAACCAATCCATTTTCTATCACCAGCCTCTTTAAGTCCAGTTTCTTTTCTTGGTCGATTGATTTGTAAAACACTAGAGAAAAAGAACTAATTTTAGGTGATTCAAAATGGTTTTATTTACTACTTGTAACCAAACGATTTCTTTACGATTTGTTTACAATTACCACAACTGCATGAAGGAACTGCGGGGAGTTATACAAATGCTGTTTCTTCTTCACTTTCCCCACCCCATATAGTTCGCGTTCGTCAAATTCCCCGGGGGCTCGTAGGCCCCGCCTATACTAATCCAGATAAACTTGAAAACGCATCTTTTTTTCTCCGGTTTGGCCAACCGTCTACACTATTTCAAATAATTGTTCACAGGAAATGGAACTTTAAATAGATGTAATTTCAAATTTATCCGGACAAGTGTGAACGGAAAATATATTTATCTGGATTAATGTGGACGGGACCTTAATTTGCTCGTTCTCGCGCGCTCACTTTGCACTTGTATTCCTCGTTGAACCATTAAAAAAGTGGCTTTGGACAGACCACTGCCCTCGCTGTGATCGACTTGTTTTGCGCGGGACGATCTATTTTAATGACGACACGTCCCTCGCGTCTTTGCAAGTGCGCGCGCCTACGTCGCGTTTCTTAGCAACTACCGATGAATAAATAAAGGACTAAATAAACTTTTTAGCAGGCCATTTGTCGACGCTAACTTTTGACATTTTTCTGCGTCACTTTCTCTTACGAATTCGAAGGACAAATAAAAACACCAATTTCTCAGAGTAAAAAAATAACAAGAAAGTAAATAAAAATAATTCCTACCTTGATTTCCATGAATGGTGGGTAACTGTTTAACTTTTCGTTTCGGGATAAACCCCACAGTCATTACGGTCAAGGCAGCGGCAAAAAACTGCTGCAAGCTACCTTTCCGCACGTTATTTCCTCTTTTTCGTCCTTGACGAATACCGATGATACGGTCAAGTTTTCCCTAAAATGACAAAACAGCGGTTAGCTCGCACAAGGAACGATAAAAGCGCCACAAAGCGCAACTTCTTCTGGCCAAAAAAAAAAACAGAATTCACACTTACCATTTTGAGGGAATGCTCGCAATGAACTCTAATACACGATCAAAGTAATTCTCACAGTGCGGCGCGTAACCAGAACTGGATATATGATTTCCTGCAATCTGATTGGCTCACTCACTGACCAAAACATTGTTCTGACCGCGAAAGGACTAAGTTCTAGTGGGTTGGTAAGCAAATATGGCGTCGGCCCTCGAGCAATGAAAGAATATAATAGCAATAGAATCCCGATTTAACCCACGTTGTATTGAACCTCGGTAAAACTCAAACCAGTGGTTGGTTTCCTTGGATTTACGTTACGTATTTAAACGCTTCAATTTAACGCACGCTTACTCGAATCAATTTTCGTTTCCATTTGAGTTCGATAAATCAAGATTCCACCGCAGCACTGCGCTGAACTTATCAATTAAGTACAAAGGATTTTTTGCACGAGATCTCGTTCTCAAGTTCGCCACATACAAAGATAATTCAGCCTTAAAAATGAGGCTGTTTCAAGTAAAGTCTAATGCAAGTGAATATATTTTTTCATCAGGCTTTTATGACAGTTGACGTATTGACCAGTATTGTAGTACACTTTCGTTTTCATTTCCGATCATTTTAAATCTTCCTCCTGTTTAATGTGTACTAGCGGGAATTAAATCAAACTCGACTCTTAGTGCATACAATCTAGATCGTTTAGGTCTTTTCTGTGTCATATGCAATGTTCTAATAATCACTAAAAACATCTAGTCTTTAAAAATGTTCCAGGTACATGTACATGTATGTACAAAAGTTCTAATACTTCAATTGTTCAGGATTATCCTGATTACAATTGTATATTGAGAAAAATTCACACTGAGGTGATAAATGTAAATATTAGTATCATTCGGTTCCAAAAATGTTCTGCCACTACAGTTTTCAATCCCGGCACAAAATCCAGTATCCTGAGTATTATTTGGATTTTAACAGCCCTATATCAGGGTATCTTTCTTTGATGCTGCCTCTGGAACTTTAATCACTTTTCTGTTTATACTCAAAATTTTGCAGTGTTTGTATTTTGTGTGAAAGCAGGGTTGAAACAAGCATTTACGGTAACTTGAAAAAAGCATTCAACACCACTCATTCAAAAGTTATTTTATTATGTTCCTTGATCATATCATAACTTCCTTGTTTCCTCTTTTAAAGCTTTCTTGTCATGACCTGGAAAAAATAGTATAATTTTAGCAAATGCAATGAGAGCAGCTCAACTCATATAATTATTTATTTCCTTTTACATATATTAGCTATCACTGAGAGGTGAAAATAATTCTGTCAGCATTTGCATACTGCCAAGTCTGTGGATTGCAGCTAGTGCAAGACTCCCAAACAATATTCTACCACATATTTCTCCCACATATTATCTCCACAACCACTAAGATTTCAGGATATGAGGCCAAGGCCTGAATTGAAAAGATGATAGCCTCATTTGTTGAATCAAGCTTTCACTATATTTCAGTGCTAAATACCATGTGAACCCCCCCCCCCCCATATTTTTTGGACAGCAAGAGATAATAAAATTTGTGAACAATTTTTATTGACATTTACACCATGGGTATATATATATATATACAAGGTAAAAAAGATTTTGTTACAGCAGTCCAGTTTCTCCCCATACCCTAATCATGTCCACCTTAATTGTGAAGTGGCAAGTTTCACTTTTTATCTTTTTTCATCCATAATAAAAAATCTGTTCTTCTCAGCAATGATTCAAAAGATAAATTAAGGATCATATGGTTGATAGCTAAGCAGTTAAATTAGGGGAGATCAGCTTTGGATATAAGGTTATTATAATTACCATAGAGGCTCTCAAATTTGAAATTCTTAATTTTTAGTGCAAGAAATGCTAACATGAATTTAAAATTTAGTCAGTCACCCTAAACTTAACAAGCAAGATATACCCATGAACAATTACGTAAATACTACAAAAATACCAGAAATGAAAATAAATATTATATGAGTCTTATAAGTCAATGAGTCATGAGTGCATGATTCAAAATAAAGTCTGCATCCAAGCCTAGTGGCCCATACAGCCAGAGCTTATTCCGGTTTCTGTAGCA
The DNA here is from genome assembly GCF_052425735.1 of Oculina patagonica. Classification (NCBI taxonomy): domain Eukaryota; kingdom Metazoa; phylum Cnidaria; class Anthozoa; order Scleractinia; family Oculinidae; genus Oculina; species Oculina patagonica. The sequence continues at coordinate 11,329 of NW_027558139.1, forward strand.
TTTAGCGACTAGGAGTATTTTACACCCCATGGATGGGATGCTAGTCCATCACAAGGATACCCCTGACAGTAAATTCACCAGTAACCATTTATACATCTGGGTGGGAGAGGCATGTTTCTTGCCCAAGAACAAAATGTAGTGCCCTCCCGGGCCCCGAACCTGGACTGCTTAATCTAGACATTTTTAAATACAATATACTCTCGTGGCGTATTTTTAACGGTCGTTTTATTTACGACCAATTCACCACTGATGAAGGGCTAAGCCCGAAACGTTTGGTTTATAATGAACTTTTTGGCACTTACAATACACTTTTTTCGCAATATTGACAGTTAGAAGTGCCACACAGCGAACAAAGATTTATTCTTTAAAACTGCTTAATCTAGAGTCCAGCATGCTAGCCATTAATGGGCCACTGCATCTCCCACAAATAATAAATTACATAAGAGAAGTTAATTTGAAAAAGCCAGTGCAACCATAACTAACAAATAAAACCTAACCACATGCAAATGATTTGGAGTGCTTCTAAGGTAATTTGTACTCAGGCAAAAATTATTGTGGTTCAATAGGTTATAACTAACTTTGTGTGAAAATCACTTTTTTACTGATTTGACTCATTGACTCAGACTCATCTGACTCATAAAACAGGGGTAAAAACAGGGGACAGGGGACATTGCCTGACTGCAATGTCCAGACCCATGCAGCACAGACAAAATAACTTGCAAACTGGTTGAACCAAAAAAACACAGCAATAACAGGAGTTTCTTAATTTGTATGCAGAGTTGTTTTATTTTCTGCTGTGATTTATGTGACAAAGACAATTAATTATTTGCATTGTTTTCAGCCAGGTATAAGCTTACTATTGTTTTTACCCATGGGTCTGATACATGTACAAATAAAAACCTACCTTATTTTCATCCAACAGTAAAAGATGAAATTGATGCTTTTGACCATAGTTAGTTGAGGGACTTGACTTCTATTGGTTGTAATGTTGAGCAGGTTTTAATAAGCTCAAATCAGGATTGACTGCAAGCTGAATACACTTTCTCCGGGTGAACATCTTTGATACCTTACTCACTCAACATCGATGTCAAAAAACTCCAAAATTTCGTTTCAAACCGCTGTCTTAAAGCAGTTCTGGACCACCATTCACTTTGATAAGGTTTTCTTACACAACCGGCATCTTTTCTTCACGAAAGCGATGTGCTTTTCCAACAGACTGCAAAAGAACATTAAACGAACATGGCATAAGCAGTCCAGTCGATGTATCACTTTACAAATAACGCACATGGCGCGACACAAAGTTGTATCTTCAAAACCACAGCACTATGTGAATAAGTCTTGCACTACAACGAAAATTGTACGAAATCAAAGCAAATTGTTTACAGATTCTTAAAATAATTTTTCCAAAGATGGAAAAAATTGCTACGCACCTTTTATCTTTACATGTTTGATGCTTGGTCAAGCAGCCTCATGCTATCGAATGCTCCAAAAATCAATATTTTTTCCTCTAGAACTCAAAGAACATGTGAAAAGACGCCACTTTCTCACACTCGTCTGTTACCTTGTTGTTCAAAGGCTAAGTTCCCAAAGTACTGTGGGACATGGGCACTTCAGCGCGTATACAGGACCTAAAAACTCTACCACTATACTGTCCCTTGAAGCGGGCGCCATTTTGAAAAAAATATGACGTCATCAGATATCCAGTTCTGGTTACGCGCCGCACTGTCTCAACCTTCT
>NW_027558140.1:0-13076 GCF_052425735.1 Oculina patagonica
TCATAGGCGTACGGGCCGGGGGGGCTGGGGGGGCTGCAGCCCCCCCAAATTTTGGGCAACTCAGATTTTTTGGGCAGCAAGAGAAAATTGGGCAAAGCCAGTTTTTAAAGTAGTTTTCTTTTTTTTCCGAAAAGATAGATATTTTCTATTTTAACCTGAAGTCGGCGTGGTTATTATTTTCTTGACAATGTGAGACCAGATTCACTAACAAGATTTACCCAAGATTCCTTATTTCGAGAGGCGCTGATATCTTCGTAACTGTAGGACGCAAATTTCCGGCGGCCACCATTTCAAGTAGAGACGTCAGTGAGAATCGATACATCCAGAAAGAACGTGGAATCTAGTGAGATGTTAAATTTAAAGAACCAGTGAATGGACAGTTTGATGAATGCACCAAAGAAGCGTTGCTTGTACGTGGAAGCCAGCAGTTATTATGAACTTCCTTTTCTAAACGTTTTATAACAAATAAATTCATCTTTCCTTTAATAATGGACACAATGATGGTTACTCAATTTGGGAAATTTATGTCACGGTAAAACACGACCCTGATAAAGAAAGCTTCTCCCGCGTTGCTAAATTTTACAAAATCGACGGCGAGATTCTGAAAGCCGAGCAGAAAATGTACGCGAGTTTCCGTCGTTTGCGCGGATTAGGCTACATGACTGTTTCAGAAATGCTGGAGACAATGCACGAGAATGTTCTATTTGATATGTCTCCAAAGTTTTCTTATGTGGTACCTATCCTCACAGTGCATGATACTTGCTACATCGTGTTCTGCAGAAAGATCATTGTGTGCATTGCGCAGATTGAAAACTTACCTCAACAGCACCATGGGGCAACGTGTCAGTAACATCGCACTTATTAACATTGAAAGGGCATATGCCAAATCTGTAGTCAACAATGAAAAGATCGTATCATTGAAATCTTCGGCCGTCGAAATGGCAGATAGCTATTTCTTTTAAGGTGATTTATGAGCTAATATGATAAATTGATATGCAAGAACTGCACGAGAATATTTTCTCTTCATATGTAGGCCTATGGTAGCTTATATTAGTGCATCGCAGGACCCTCGTTTCTTCTCGACTTTTTCGTAAAAAATTGGGCAACTTGCGATAATTTTTTGGGCAAATGGTTCACCGCCCCCCCTGGCAAAAAATTGCCCGTACGCCTATGATTAAGTTGGTGGAAGCGGTTTGAAAACGTATTTTAAGTTTGACTTGAAAGGTGCCACTCCTTGTATCTTGTAAGGTTACATTTCTCCCAAAGGCTTATTTTTTGGCCTGTATAGTTCTTCACTTGACAAGTGCTTTTTGACCAATCTTGGGAAGACTTGTTTGTCATCTATTTGATGTTTACCACAGAAGTATAACGCTGCCTTCATTTTAAGATTGTCAAAGGCTAGTATGGATATTCTAATGTCAATTTTTACTAACAGTACACTTTTACGGGAGGCGCGGTGGCCTAATGGTTAGCGCGCCGGACTCCGGAGCGAGCGTTCCGGGTTCGAGCCCTGGCCGGGGTCACTGTGTTGTGTTCTTGGGCAAGACACTTTACTCTCATAGTGCCTCTCTCCACCCAGGTGTATAAATGGGTACCGGCGAAATAATGCTGGGGGGTTCCCTGCGATGGACTAGCATCCCATCCAGGGGGGAGTAGAAATACTCCTAGCTGCTTAATGCTAAGGAATCCGGGATAAGCTCCGGCAGTATGCGCCACTTTGGCTCGAAGCTGTATGCGCCACACTTTTACCGCTTTTAAATAAGCATTCATTTTGTTGCGTTTGCCAGCCTTCGTATTCATGACATAATTTGATATTTATACTACGAGTGCAATCCCGATTTCTGTTACCCTCGATTTCTCTGAGCTGTCGATATCTCGAACCAATTAATGTCTCCCTTGGAGGTTCTAGAAATCGATATTCCACTATACCTTGTATCTTTTTTTTCTTGTATCGTAATCAATGCAAATCGTAGAAAATGCAATCACAAAAATAATAAAAAATAAATAAATATGTGTTTATAGTGGTCATGCACTTAGTTTCATATCTCAACGAGATAATTTATAAATGAACATAACAAGGTTAAAAATCCCAACTGGCAAGAGGCAGACCAGTTGGCTATATACAAAGCGTGGTCGAGGATTTGAACTCGGGACAACCGAGAAACAAATCCAGCTAGTGGCAAGGGCAGGCCCCGAACCGGTGACCTCCGGATTATAACACCAGCGCCCTAAACCACTCGGCCACGCTTGCCTCCTACAAATTTGGCTATAAAGATAATCACAAGCCACACTCTCAATTAACTCTCAATTCAGTTATTCATACTATCAGAAGCTATTCATACTATCAGAAGTCTAGCTTATGAACTTTCGATATTATATAAAATATATAGTTTATAAAATAAGCAACAGAGGCAAAAAGTGTTTCTTAAAATTGGCGTGTTGACAAATGCCCTTTTGGACCAATCAGTTTGCCCGTTTGGTACTTGTTATTTTATAAATTTATATCACTTCCGAAATTCTGTGTCCGCGACCCAATCCAAAAGTATAAACTGAGCGCAGCTAATTAGGGCTTATTTGGAACAAATCTTCTTATTTGGGGGGGGGGGGAGCCTGAAATACCACCTGTACTAATTAACGTTCGCGACATTTTTAAAAAGCGAAATCTAGATTAATTATTGTAGCAGACATTAGTCAATGAAAGATAATTGGAGATAATCCTGTTCTAAGAGTGGCATATGCCGCCCTTTGGTGTACCGCGATAATGTTTTTGTAGTGTAAACATGGGAGCAGACACAAATCAAACAATTTTTAAAATTCGACGCAGGTCTGTCTCTGTTGTTAAAGCTTTGGTGTAAACATCTAACAAATATATTTCAGAGTCGATATAATAAGCGATCTAGGAAATCACAATGATCAAAGTCTCAAACAAAATTATCAACGGACATGAGCAAAGGCCCTCATTTTATTGCAAAGAATTTACCCCCCCCCCCCCCCCATTAACGAAAATTAAATAAAGTCGTTTTGCTTTTTACTTTATATCCTTGGCCGAGGCCCAAGTGGAGATTATGCATTTAATTTTTTTCGCTTTTAAAACGGGCGATTGTTCGAAAAAGGCGGCGAATTTTATTTTGTAATTATTTTGTTTTAGTTCTGACAGTTCTATCATTTGCTTCATCCTGCCTTAACTGAATCATTAGTTATAATGAAGATTGTCTTTTTGGGCATTAACTTCTTTAAACACTCAAAATTGTGTTTCGCTTTGACAGCGCTTCAAAAATTTATCGCTTGTTTACTCAGTAATTCGAAGCCTTTTTTGCCTTTTCATTTTCATGAAGATTATCGATATATCTAAATTATTTAACCAAATCAGTACACTTTGACCATTTTCAGGTTCGTTGCAATCTCCGTAGCCATTTTAGCTAACGATATGTTTACATCATATGTTTTATAACAATTTAATACAGCACCCAACTCGAACGCTTTGCTCTACAAAACCCAACACACAACTCCGTTGTTTTAATTACGAATATCGACCACCCTTTGTTATTTGCTCAGTGGGAAATGTGCGCAATAAAATTGTAAGGTATCTTTATATTGATATATCAACGTTATCAGGAAATTCATAACGTTTATTTCAAAACAATTTATTTGTCACGAGCATGTGAACGACGATTTTGGAAAAATCTGAGCCCGTAAACCGTGTTGCCATCTTACAATTTTTTTGTTAATGTCATTATTGTTCACAAAGTAACACATGGGTTACAATTTGGTTAAAACCCGTTACTTAATCATTACATGACGAACAACTATGCTACAAAATCTTTCATCAATATCTCAAGCACCCTGACTTTGACAATTAGCATAAAGCGCTTCAAACAATTTCTGTTTGCATTGGCTCCCCCCTCCAGTATGACAGAAACCTCTTACGCTTTCTCAAATATAACAATACTTGTTAAAGTAATTTATGTGACTGAGGCACGATGAATACACGAAAGCGCGTGTAATGTTTGACTGAGTTTTGCATTACAAAGGCACCGTTCAATTTCCGCTCTGTGGGATCTGGCTTAACGTATCGGTTATTCCACGCATTATTAAAAGAAAGGCATCCAGCAATGTTTTTCATGTGACTGCATATATGTGCACACAATACAAGCGTTTCTAACATGCTGAGATTTTCTGATATTCGTATACAAAAATATACTTCTATTAAACAGCGTTTTATATCACAAAGCGACTAACACGTGCGCATAGGAAGAAATAATTTGAAAGGGAAAAGCCACATGTCTTTACGTATTTGCTTCGATTAAAAAAAATAATTAGGATATTTTTTTCTTTTCCATCCGTCGCAGAAAAATCAGTTAATTTCCATCCACACTCAAATTCGTTTCTTTCCGATTCGTTAACAGCGTTGGCATAATCAGAATTTATAATGTACATTGTATTATATATCCTCTCTTATTATGTAAAGAAAGACATCAGCCTTAAGGGTTTTTAACTTGGACGGGTTGCTAAGAAAAACAATAGCTACCTCACGGACCATGCAGACGACGTCCTTTGCCAATACTGTTTTTCTTTCCTCGCTACGATTTTCATTTATTTTACTGCTGGAGAAGAATTAAATGGTCTAATACTTACTGCAGACTTTTTCCTCGTCCATGCCATTCCTCGGCCAACGTCTTTACAAACCGGTATTTATTGCATGTATCATCAGAGAATACAGCTGTTGTCGACCAGTTCAGAATCCACGATACGGTTATGGTTATTTCGCCATTTGAAGTTATTCAGAAAAACAGTTTGCTAAACTGAAATTTCTGAGTATTTATCTTCCCTTTCTTCATTTTCCTCTTTCCGCTTGCTCAGCGTATATGAACGTACTTAAACAAACATTTGGCGGTGGACCAAGCAATAGTTCACAAACCAATTAAACGACAGCAGGTGATGTATGCGAGGAGAATGGGCCGAGTGAAAATGCGGTGCACCATTCTCTAGCAAAGACATTGGCAAAATGTAGTTTAAAGGGACTGTGTCAAGGATTTAAGCCAAATTTAGGCATGGGTAACGAGAATCAAATTCAGCGAAATATAAAAATAACTTCTTAAAACAGTGAAGAAACATTTCAATAACACAGCAAATACAAAAGAAGGTACGGATGGTCAAAAACGACAAAGATTGAAATGAAATAGATTGTGATATGGGTTTTTGAAATGTTGTTGGGCTGAACAGTTAATCTCAGTTGTTCATAATGCCCAGAAGACAAATTTGGTTGCAGTGACGCTATAGTTTTTTCATTTAGATCCAGAGAAGTAATTTCATTTCAAAAAGTAGGTTTCGTATTGAGTTTTCAGAAAAACTTAATAAAATAAACTTTAGTGGTTTTATGAGAATTTGTTGAGGGTTTCGCTTCTTAGCAGCAGATATGTCCAGTCAGTGTATTGTGATCCAAACTCAATATGCTTAGACACGCTTCAAGTCAAACAGTGAGTTTTATTTCATTATTTACACATGATTAAATAGTTTCGTATCTGGCTTCTTTAAGATATCACACAAGTCTTCTTTCGGATATATGAGCTTAGGAATACTGTTTTGAAAGGTAAATATGGCCCGATGAAGTCTTTATTCTGCACTCACAAAGTCAACCAAAGGTACAATTCTTTTAAAACTCATTCCAAAAATCAAAATAGAATTTCCTAACAGTTTACGAAGACAAAATATTTAGCCACAACTAGCTCGTAAAAACATAAACCGAACCTGCTTTGTTTTATTTACATTAGGCTTCTTTTAATTATATTATTTTTTAATATAAAAACCTACCAGGCCTGATTGTAATAAAATGAAAATAACTTAGAATAAAGGTCTGTTAGGAAAACAACAGGAATGTCCCTTTTCCCTCCACTCAAATCCTCGCTGACAGTTTTTATAACAATGTAGGTACCTATTTGGAGCTACAGTTGTGAAAAAGGAAGCCTTTTACATTTTTCGATAAACCAGTAATATTGCTAAAAGCCATTTTATTCGTTCTTGATACAGGGGTTATATATCTACGTCATTTACTAATTCAAATATAGTAACCTATAAAGAGAATTAAAAGAGTTTTAATTAACTACCATGTACAGGGGTGGCGCAGTGGTGAGAGCGCTCGCCTCCCAGCAATGTGGCCCGGGTTCGATTCCGGCCCGGTGCCATATGTGGGTTGAGTTTGTTGTTGGTTCTCGCCTTGCTCCGAGGGTTTTTCTCCGGGTTCTCCGGTTTTCCTCCCTCCTGAAAAACCAACATTTCCAAATCCCAATTCGACCTGGACAGAGGACCCGCATGAAAACCAGCTAGCGCTGATGTGGCTTCCTCTTTAAAAATAGTAATTTATTTTTTTTTAAAAAAAAACGAAGTTAAAGTAAGAGTCAGTTAAGGAGTCTTAATGGTTACAAAAATAATTCCTTTAAAGCCGGTGAGAGCCACTTTAGATTTTGATCTAAGAAAACAAGCGTTTCGTGTTTTAAATGTGGAATCCGTCACAACGTTTAACATGAGCAGTTTATTAAATCAAATTCCTCAGTTATTGTATGAAGTTTTTGCCAGAGGCAAGCGCACAATCTCATTACTGTAGTGGGCGCTTTCTGGTCATTTTTATTTGTTTATTTCATTTTTAATTGGCAACTTTTTTAATGGCGAAAACAATAAAAACTATGTGTTGGGACACGAGCTACAGATCTTTATTTTGATGACCTTTTAGCATGGCTAACCGTGCCTCCATTTCCCTACTGTCTAAAAATCCATGGAATTCACTTTACGATGACGTTATAGCCTTTAATTACATAACCTGGACAATGCCAATAAAACGCCTGTGATCAAATTGACCTCATTGAAGGTAAGCTTTCCCAGAGAACCCATTTAAAAATTGGTAATCCTGGCAATTTTGAGAATACTATGATGAAAATTTTAACAATAAATAGTTTCGGTTTGGATATGGTGTACGACAGGTGTAAATATGAGAGTTTTTTTTATCTGACTGTCATTAAATTATTTGTTCCCCAGCATACTTGAACTTGATAAGGTCACTAATACGTAATTCATCATTTCAAGAGGTTAGAGCAGTTTTCAATTGAGTGTCGTAAAACCAAAACCAAAGTAATTACTCTGGCTAATCAGAAACGACATTGACAATCCAGTGAACCAATCAAAACTCGAAGCAAAAACATGTAGCTGACGCGAAGCGCGGGAAAACGTGCGCGAGCGAGTCACGATTGGTTTTGGTTTCAGTTCTGATTGGTCGAGAAAGTGGCGCGAGATTTTTAAACCAATCACTGAGCGTAGTAATGCAAAACCAAAGCAAACGCAATTGCAAATTTCTTTCGACACTCAAGTGAAAACCGCTCTAATTTGCAATGAAGTTAACCCTTTCACTCCAGAATTTTCCCAAAAAACGCGTTTTTTAACCGTTAAACTTAATTTTTTGGTGCTATGATCTTGAATTTTCCTAAACTTTGCTAGAAAAGTACCATTTTGATAACGGATCCATGTAAAAAAGTACAATATTTCACTTTGATTCCTGCGCATTGGAAAACCCTGAAAAGGGGACCTTCATCAATTACATGTGTATTAGCCTGTTTAAGCACCGATTTTGCACCAAAAATGGGCCGTGTTTTTTATTAGCTCTGTCCGAATGCAACCGATATTCAAAATGAACAGCCCTGTAGAAAGATCAATCCTAGCTCTATCAGCTGCTTATCACAAAAATCCACTGACGTGCTAACTGATGACGTCACAAGTGGTTCAATGACCGCGCCTCCAAATAGCGCCTAAATGTTCGTTTGGGAGTGAAAGGGGTAAAAATGTTTTAAAAGTATTCTCCACGTTTTCTGAAATAGCTATTACCGTCATACAATAAAGACTGAGCTGCGAGAGGCTAGTAATAGAGCGCCTCCGAAGAAGTCGTTCCACTTTCTCTAGTATTCGGTCCTCTTCGATCATCGATGTTCACATGTCTCCCTCGTCCATTTCTAAGAGATCTGTTTGACCTGTAGTCTGGGTTCAAATTCATATTTGAACTGTCTTGTCTTCTGGCTACAGGAGCAAAATGTGGCGGGCCCCGGTGATATCTGGGAGTGTCGGTCTGTCTGAATAAAAGGTAGGGAAAAGCACAATACTGGATCTAAGCTTATTTTATGTCGACATTGTTTTCGTTATTAAACATGATTTCCTGCGAATTAACAACAATATAAGAAGTCAACAATATATCCTTAATGACTGTTCCCGAGGAAAACAGTTAACAAAATTAAATGGTTTCCCAAGGGATCAGTCATTAAGTGTTTTGTTAGCACATTTTGTTAGTGTATAGCACAACGAAGACTTAGAAAAATGGCGCTCGTCGGTCAACATTCGCGGGCAACATTGCAATGTTACTCTCTGACGTTTTGCAATGTTGCCCGCTTAGAGACTTTTGGCGGGAAATTTTTTATTTTATTTTTAGACGTCATGTGACCTCGAATTAGCCAATAAGAGCACGCGCTGTCGGGGAATTTTTTTTAGCTTTATAACAATAATGATTTAATTTTGTGTTGAAGTACTCGACAAATGACAAGACCAATCTGGAAGGATGGATGACTAATGATGGAAATGGATAACAATAAAAAAAAGTGGAAGAGGCGCCTTCAGTGCAGTTGGGCTCTCATCATTGCCTTTTTTTGCTGTGAAACTAAGGATTCAAAAAACGGCTAAAACCAAAACACCATTGCTAATCAATACTGGTTTCTGTAATTCCAAGTAATGACCAAAATGATGCAAAACAATGTGGTGTTGCAACGTGGAATACTTAAAGAAATTTATTTTATCATTTAGTTGGAATTATATAAGATAATGAAAATCATTATGTGAGACTAATTGACCAGAAATAAATTAGTGCTATCTGGTAACTATTATGGGACGAACTCTAAAAAGGGTAACAACTTTACCAAGGATATAAAATACAAAACAATTAAAATATCTTTTGATTGTTGCACTACTTAAACTTTTTAACTCTTAGAACAAAAAATGTTGCCAGACCTATAGGTTAGGTATTCGATTTAAGTTATTTTACGCAATTAAAATATGAGCAATGGGTAAACCCCATCATCACAGTTACTCGCGTGACTCGTACACGCAAACACCCACAATTGATGCAACGTGGCATTAAATGATGTCAAAAGCATGAAGCATTAATAACACAATTAGGTGCGCAAAAATTAAAAATGTTAAAATGAGATTTACGGTCCTTGGTGATGGGTTAGAAATTAAACTGAACAGTTGTGGTCCTTGAAGTGAAGATGGTTATTAAGCGGGCTTCTGTTTTAGTTTGGTTTTTACTTGATGTGGCCTCCTTCTAACAGGTGCTGTAAAAATTAAATAATGAAATATAAAATAAAAACGTTAATGACGTGTAATTAGAAAGGAAGGAAGGAAGAATGCAAGCAAGATAGCAAGCAAGGAAGGAAGGAAGGAAGGAATTAAGAAAGGAAGGAAGGAAAGGAAAAACGATTGTGTGAGTGGATATTAAGCGAGTTCAGTTAATGGACAGATTAATATGTATGTTTGTCGTTACTTCTTAATACACTCGATAATAATTTGCTTTAAAAACATAAAATGGATGCTTTCAGAATGTTAAATGTAAATCACGAAGGATAATTTTAAAGCTGTCAGGATGTACGGCGTTGGTCGCAAAGTAAAAGAGAAATATAGGCTCAAACCAACTCAATTGCACATCAATAGACAATTCTTTAGAAAAGAAAAAGCAATGAAACAAAATAACTACTTAAGCTAATTGTTTCTACTTACCACTTTATCTTACCCATAAACTCACCTCTCCCCATTCAGTTCCTTTGTGTGAACATCCTTGGCGCTGAACGTCCTAACAACTGTGCCATTTTGTGAGCTCTTGTGAGGTAACGTACCTCCGCGTTGCCAGTTATATCCTTCCAACATGTAGTCAGGAGGAGGGGTCTTTATGGGTCCTGATAAGAATGGGTCAACTTCGGTTGGCGTCTTTGATCCAGTGCTCCCATATGTGTTGAATTTTGGCTCTAGGTCCTTGACTTGAAGCTGTTGTTTATGACTGTGGTGGCGATAGAGTATGATAAGACCGACAATGATGGCAAGAGCGAGTGCACCCCCAGCACTGGCACAAAACACCGTGATATAATTCGAGGAATGTTCTGAAAAAAAAGACGTAAATTATAGGTGTTCGCTTTTTTTCTCGTGCTCTGTTGTTTGTTAAGAATCCTGCCTGGTGCACCGTGGGGCAGATATGTGCTTTCTCGACCAATCTGAAACGACTTAGTCTAGTCCCTGAACTCTCCCTTCTACGCCCTATTTATGGTTACTGAGGCTCACAGCGTTATTGGGTATATTACACCCCTCTCTAACAGACCCAGTGGAACCCGACCCAGTGGATTATTTTCCCCTACCCAGTGAAAATTTAGTCTCCCCGCTACCCAGCGAATATTGTGATTTTACCTGCCTATTTTTGTGCTTCCCCAGTGACTGTGCGTTGTGACTTATGTCGAATAAACCTACTTTAGAAACGAGCCCAAACAGCCGACCCAGTGGGAAATTGGCCAACCCAGTGACTTTTTGCAGATTCCACTGGGCCGCTGAGAGCACACTACATGTATTATAATTATTGACCCTACTAAAGCCTTATTTTTCTCTCTTTGCAGTACATCGAGGATTTCAGTCGCTTCACACTGATGTTTTGGTTCATGGCTGCAATTGTAGATGCATTACAGAGAGAGAACAATATGATTTTTTGAGGGTCAGTAATTTTTAAACACTGTTGGTCATTAGAACACTACCTTATGTCTAGAGTTTACGCTAATTTAATGTGACTTTTATAGGTTATAGGCTAGAAAACCTAGATTTTAACTAATGGTATGTTCTAACCCTCTTAACAATTTAACCCCTGAAAAATTGCCAATTGGCACATTGTACCACAATTGGGCAATACATGGTCAGTATATTTGCATTTTTACACCAAATTTGTCTTTGAAAAATCTGCTTTTTGGAAATGAAAATTGCAGCCCCTCTATATGTGAGTTCATTGCCTACCCCTATAGCATTAACTTCACAGTTGTAAAATCCCTTTACACCATTTTTAATCCATTTCTATCAAAGCTACAACTAATCTTCTTACTGGTTACTGTAATTTATGGCATAGACCGTTCAGTGCTTTATAAATGCTCTATGGACACCCGGTTTACATTATCAAAATGCAAGCACCTTGCATGAATAATAGCCACATAAACAGTGAGCCTGCAATGCCAAGAGATCCAACATCAGACTTTGAAGCAGAGCCGGCCTGCTCCACTTGGAATGGGTCAATAGCGTTGTCAACGTCTGAATCGCTTTCTGTGGTGCTGGCGGTGCGAAACGTTGGTGGAGCTGTAGCTCTAGGCGTTGACTGACTTATCAGTATGGAACTGGTGGAAGCGATTACGTCTCCCGTCGGCAAGATTGTTGTCGATGAGAAACTTGATAAGCTGACTAGAGAAGAAGTTGGCGCTATTGCAGTGCTCGTTGCCTTGGTTACAGTACTTGATGACGTGGACGTGTGAATGACCTTTGGTTTGCGTCTCAGCAAATCTTCAAAAGACATTGAAAAAGTCACATTTATGACACTTGTAGATATTAAACAATAAATGGCATGATATTGCGAATGGGTAGCTTTGAATAGCAAGAAAAGTACAAAAAAATATATATTTAAATCTTGCTCGATCAAGTATCAAAACATTAAACATGATTACATTACCAAAACCGAAGGAAGGCTTAATAAATAAGAACCTAAAAACCGAAGGTCCTTTTATCAGGCTTTATCCTAGTAAAACTATGATGAGTAAAACGTTATCTCATAGCCTTCGACAAACCTCACTTTTACTTACTTTCGCGCATGTTTTATACTTACCACAAGAATAAACCAAGTTTAGGTACAAGTGTTTATCTGGACAAGGATCTCCGAACAGTGCACTGTTCACTTTAACTCTGCATTTATTTCTCTTTTCACAAAGCGTTTTTAATGTTTCAGTGACGTCAGCCTCACCACAGTTGTAATTCTTGTCATTCTCCGCTTCGCTGTAAGGGCAAATCACGTGACCGGGTTCTGTTCGTCCGTAGAGTGCGGAGTAGATAGTCAGCCCCATGCTTGCGTTTGCGCAGTGGAGTTTAACGCGTTCTCCTTGGCATATTACCTTGTTTTCGAACAAGTTAATCTTCCACGCTGAAACATGTAAAAGGAATTCATGTCACCGATTTCAGGCTCCTTTGGAAGTAAACACCGCATGATTTCTCTCAATGATATTATTATATTGTCAAGCAGACCGTCAATGAAAAAATCATAAAATAATCGCAACTATTGTTTGAGAAAAGTGTTTTTTATGGAGAGATTTTTAATGAGTCAGGATATCAGTGACGTCTTTAAGTAAGATAAGCGTGAAATACCCCATTTTCAACGTCGAAAAATTGTTGTCTGGTTCTGAGACCACTTTTTCGCCGAAGTCCGTTCGTCGGTTTCTGATCACTGGGTAAGGTCCCATATTTAGTTTAACATAGTAACATCGCTTATACGGCCAGCACCAAGCTAACTCTAAGTTAATTAAGAAGGCCCTTTAGAAAATGCCATACTGACTCCATGGCTGACTTCTTCATTTGATCTGAAGTTTTTTTTTTTACCCAAGTCTCGTGAAAACTGATGAACAATGGGAAAGGAAACTTTGTAATTGCCTTAGATCCAGGGTATACTACTGATATCGGGCCTGGCCCGTTCACGAGTCCTGATCACGTGACGAATTGCAGTGTTTTGAATTGAAAATCAAATCAAAAACAAAGTTGAACGTACTTGAAACGATCTTGTAATAACCAATTGTTCATCAAAGAAAAGACAGGCTTACAGCAAGGCGCCCAAAAGTGTGACCACTTTTAATTTATTCACATTCTTTCGTGCAGATTTAATCCAATCAAAAGCCGTGAATAGCTTGCAGTTGACTTCTGATTGGATTAAATCTGCACGAAAGAATGTGAATAAGTTAAAAGAGGTCACACTTTTGGGCGCCTTGCCG
>NW_027558141.1:0-13064 GCF_052425735.1 Oculina patagonica
ACTGTTACGATCAACGTAAAGACGCCGAGTCCAAGCTAACACAACAACTTTTAATGGCTGACGAACAAGACCACGCGAGAGCGAGGCGCGGTTACATAACAATCTTAGTCACGTGCAAAACTTAATTATGCAAACTTATTCAATATCACAACATCTTCCCCTTTGTAAAGAAAGTGTCTTTCACAAAGTTCTCGCACAAAAAGTGACTGAGTTCCTTAGTAATAAAAACAACAACAGTGAACATGTTCAGCAATTAATCAGAGTTCCAAATAAAAATGTCTAACAGGTCTAAGTTGTAAAGTCCTGAAAACGGGCTGGTGGTTTCACAATACGACCACTTCTTGTAACAGTCGGATTGGATGCAAGTTCCACATGCTCTGCTGCAGGTTTCACAACAGGCGGAGGTTCAGCTGAAGGTTTCACAACAGGCAGAGGTTCAGCTGCAGGTTTCACAACAGATGGGGAATCTGCTTGTGGAAATGATCGCAGTGGCTCAAATGCTGGTTGCACAATAGCTGGAGAAACTGATTGTGGCACTGATCGCAGCTGTCGGCGATTTCGCCTGTACGTTTGGCCACCCGATACAACAACATAGGAACGTGGGCCAATCATTTTCTTGCAAACAGCTTCTGTCCAAGTAGATTCTTTTGGCTTCTTCATCCTGACTGTCTGTCCAGGTTGCAACTCAGGCAATGCTTTTCCTTTCAGGTTGTAGTAGAAAGCCTGCTTCTGTTTAGAGTTAATCAGCTTGTCTTGGACAGCTTGTGGGGGAAGTGTGTTAGGCTGAAGTTGTTTACTTGACAGAGGTAACAAATTGCGTGTTCTTCTGCTGAACAGCCTTTGTGCTGGGGATGAACCAATTTCTGTGGGCGTGTTGCGGTAGTCTAGAAGAGCAAGGTACGGGTCAAACTTTCCACACGCTGCCTTCTTCATTAGGTTTTCACAGATTTTCACAGCACTCTCGACCTTTCCATTACTTTGGGGATAGCGCGGAGAGGATGTGATGTGTTGAAAGTGCCAGTCATTTGCAAACTTTGCAAACTCAGCAGAAGAATACTGTGGTCCGTTGTCGGAGATTACAACCTCCGGAATTCCATGACGACTAAAATGCATTTTCAACTTTGCAATAACTGTTCTGGAGTCTGTCTTTTCAAGCTTGTCAACCTCGAAGAAAGAGGAGTAATAATCAACTGTAATCAGGTACTGACGCCCGTCAAAGAAGAACATATCTGTGCCAACTTTTTGCCAAGGCCTTGATGGAATTTCATGGGGCATTAGCGGTTCTCGAGGCTGCTCTGGCTTGAAGGAATTGCAAATATCACACTTGAGAATGAAGTCTTTCAACTCAGCATTCATACGCGGCCAGTAAAACACCTCTCTAGCTCGTCTGAGGCATCCCTCGATACCGAGATGAGACGAATGAACCATTTCCATCATTTCCTTTCTTAGCTTGGCAGGTACAATAAGACGCTCAGCCTTGAACAGCAAACCATTTTGAGCTGTGATTTCATCTCGAAACTGAAAATATGGCTTGACCTCTGCTGGAACTTCATCGGGAGTGCTAGGCCAACCTTCTAGGACAACTGACATAAGGGTTTGAAGGTTTTCATCTGAGGCTGTGCCTTCTTTGAATTCCAATAGTCGTGCTTCTGAAATGGGAAGATCCTCTGTAAGTACTATCGCCTCTAACTCACTACAGTACTCGGTCTGAGTGGGAGGTTCATCTAGATAGGCTCTGGACAGGGGATCTGACATAACCATCGAGCTTCCTTTTTGGTACTTTACATCAAGGTTGTATCGCTGTAGACGCAGCAGCATCCGCTGGAGACGCTTGGGAGCAGAGCCAAGGTCCTTCTTGAAGATAGCTTCTAGGGGCTGATGATCTGTTTTAACGTGTACCACATCTCGACCAAACAGGTACGTATCAAATCGCTCACAGGCAAACACGACTGAGAGAAGCTCCTTTTCAATCTGCGCGTAACGACCTTCTGCTGGAGTTAGGGCTCTAGAGGCAAATGCAACTGGCTGACCCTCCTGAAGTAGGGAGGCGCCAAGTCCAGAAAGTGATGCGTCACTTTCGATTGTGACTTCCTGATTGACATCGTAAAACTTCAACACTGGAGCTTTACAAACAAGATTCTTGATACTCTGGACAGCTTCATCATGAACAGGCAGCCAACACCATTCAGTATTCTTAAGTTCCAGTCGTCTCAACGGCTCGCAGACACTGGACAGGTTTGGTAAGAACTTAGCCAGGTAAGTAACCATGCCAAGGAATCGCTTCAGGGATTTGACATCTGTCGGGGTTGGCATGTCACGTATGGCACGAACTTTGTTTGGGTCGGTCACCACACCATCAGCAGTGAGTAGATGACCCATGAATGGTACTTCTGATAGGCGAAGCTTAACCTTCTGAAGATTAAGTGTCAGATTCAACTTACGGCATCTTTGAAGGAAAGCCGTTAAATTCTGATCATGATCCTTTACTGCTTCATCGACAGTGTCTCCAAATCCACAAACCAGGAAATCATCGGCGATAACTTCCACTCCTTGGAGACCCTCAATTGCTTCATGCATCTTCCGCTGCCATATCTCGGGCGCAGAACTTATGCCAAATGGCATTCTCAGCCAACGAAAGCGGCCAAAGGGGGTGTTAAAAGTGGTGTAAAAGCTTGATTGCTCAGTTAGTTTCACTTGCCAAAATCCACTTTTCGCATCAAACACACTGAACACTTTGGCATTTGTGAGACGAGTTGTGACATCTTCAACTGTCGGTAAAGGGTAATGAGAGCGCTTAATGGCAGTGTTCAAATCTTTGGGATCTAGACAAATGCGAACCGATCCATCCTTCTTGGGGACTGCTAAGACACTCGACACCCAGTCAGTTGGCTCTGTAACTGGAGTAATAATCTCCTTGGCAACCATCTTGTCAAGCTCGGTCTTCATTGCCTCTTTCTTAGGAACAGGCACTCTTCGTGGGGGGTGAACAACAGGGTGAACATCTTTACTCAGCTGGATGTTGTATTCCCCGGGTAAACAGCCAATGCCTTGGAACACATCAACAAAAGGACTAAGCACAGGATCATTGGTGACATCCTCAGAAACCACTGGATCTTGTTTTGGGGCTTCAATTACATTATTGATAGGGGTATCAGCACTAGAGACCATAATCTTGATAAGACCCATCCCCTTTGATGACTGCAAACCAAGCAACGGTGTGACCATCTGGTCGACAATGACAAAATTCAGTTCATGCTTACTACCATTATGTTCCACTTTCAACCTTGCAAAACCAAGTGCCTTTCGCTTCGAGAGATCATGCATAACCAGTGTAATGTCCTTGGGGACAATTTTAGCTTTGCTGTGATCGTTTGTTGCCCTGATGTAATCCTGCAGTGGCAAAATATTTGCAGTGGAACCTGTATCAATTTGAAATGTCACTGATGCTGAATCATTGACAGTTAGTGAAACGAGAGCTTGATCTTGACCACTGATGCTATGAATGTAAAATTCTTCTTCGACCATGTGAACTTTCGCACCTTCTGAGTTGCCATGACACTTGACTGCAAAATGACCTTGTTTACCACACTTCTTACATTTCTGACCAGAGGCCGGGCACAATTTCCTTTCCAGTGCATGTTTACCACCACAAAACAAACACTCTTTCAGCTTGGGAGGTCCCTTGTTTGGCGACGGAAGCTTGGGAGGCGGCGTTTTCCGGCGCTTGTTTTTAAACGGAGGTTTGTGACTCACTCGATTAATATCTTCGTGTCCTGAAGATTCTTCTGAAATTTCGGTCGCTCGCTCGTGAGTAACTTGACTTGCCTTGATAGTTTCGATGGCTTTATCGAGATCGAGGTCTCGCTTTCCAAGAAGCTTTTCACGAACTCTATCATCCTTCACACCGAGAATTAAGCGGTCTCGAACCAGCGATTCTCGTAACGCGCCAAAACCACATGATTCTGAAAGCTTCATCAATGCAGTTATGTAATTATCAAGCGACTCACTGGACAATTGCTCACGTTTGAAGAAAACATATCTTTCATAGGTTTCGTTCCGTGCAGGGACACAACGCTCTTCGAACTTTTCAAGAACCTTATCAATCTTTAGAGCGTCCGAAGCATTAGCCCATTGGAAGGTGTCGTACATGTCCATTCCTTCTTTACCGATCACATTCAACAGCGAAGCCACTCGAACTTCTTCTTGTTTCTTGTGAATGCCAGCCGCTAGCTCGTAAAACTTCCATTCACGTCGAAACGATTTCCAATTTTCTCCTTGATGCAAACGGTCGGTAAGATTCAGCGGCGAGGGAATTTTCGCTGTAGTACTGACAGCAGCCATGATACTTGTAATGCCACGTGCAACGAACCAAAGCAAACTCGAACGCAAACTATAGACTTCACAACAGCCTACCAATCGCGGACGAAGCGCTGGACTTGAAGACTTCGAAGCTACGAAGTTATTCTGAACAGTTGGGTTAAAATCCCGCGTCTGACACCATGTTACGATCAACGTAAAGACGCCGAGTCCAAGCTAACACAACAACTTTTAATGGCTGACGAACAAGACCACGCGAGAGCGAGGCGCGGTTACATAACAATCTTAGTCACGTGCAAAACTTAATTATGCAAACTTATTCAATATCACAACAGCCACCACAAGTTTGAACACTTGCATGAAGATCATTTAATTAATCACTTCATCCAACATGATGCTGAATAAAAATGATTGATGGCTTAGCTGGGACTTCAGGTTGAATAATACATCAAATTAAAAAGGATTATCCTAACATTTAACTTTAATTTTGTGTTACATCAGAACTGCATGTGCTCTAGAAGAGCCTGGGTGCCACAGTGAAAAATAATTTTTAGAAATTATAGTGTAAGAAAATATAATAGGATTGCTATCTGAAAAAGCTTTAAATTTCATGTGAAGTACAGGTTTTCAAAATGATTGCTGTCTTCCCTCTCTTCCCTCAAAAAAGAAAAAAAAATTTCAATGAAGAAACATGGCAACTATAAAAAAGATCAAAAGGTCATTCAACAAATTATAAGCTTACGGAATAGACAAACTAGGGCTACGAGGAAAAATCTTAAAATGGTCACATTTATAAGCTGGACTAAAATTCAATGGAATTATAGGATTCTTATTTGAAAAAAGAGGCAAACGCCAACAATGAATACGACTCAGTGAGAACAGCTGACATCACAAGTGTCATCCGGTTTGACATTTTCGATTCGTTTCCCGAATAAAATTCACGTCGATCTTAAACCAAAAAAATCAAACCATGGAAATAAGGACCTACCTATAAAAAGCAATTATTTTGAGGTATCTAAAATAGTTCTCATTTATATGTAATTATAAGACTGATTTGTTAATTTTTTTAGAAAAAAATGAGAAGCGGCGCGAATTTAATTTCTTGATTCTATTTTTCGGTAAACAAATGAAGATCAATGGCTCACCTAAATTCAAGTTTTCCTTCAGACGAAGTGGTGTACGAAGTACATAGAGTAAGAATATGACCAAAAGAAACCAAAATCCCCACAGATACGTCCATGACCATCCGATCCACTGCTTAATTTTACTTATCGATCGCTGAACACCGCTCGGCTCGTCCGCCATTTTGGATCACTAAAAATAAAGCCTCCGCGCTTGCGCAAAATGACTAAGGTCTAGACCTCGCGCGGTCGGGGGTCACTTCAATGTTCAGTCCCCAAGTGATGATGACAAGTGAAGCATCAAGCGTCCCGGATACAACGAGTAAATCAAACAAAGACGCAAAAGAAAAGAAAAGAGATCCACAAAAGAGGATCAAAGAAAGGAAAGGATAGAAAGATAGAAGAGGAACAGAACGAATGGATCAATAGAGGAAAGCACGAACTGATGATGACCCGGAGGGGTACTCCCTATAATGGCCTATTCGTAGGATCTAAGGAGAGTTCTGATCAGCAATAAAATGGAACTTGATACAGTGTACGGGTTATTGGGCAATTAATTTGCGTTGGCTCTTCGAGCTGGCGTCATTTAGATTTGCTTCACCGCACTGATGAGTCCCAAGAAGGACGAAACAGCTGTCTGCGGTTGCAATCCTGCTGTATCGGTTCTAGTCGTGGTGGTGTCTAGCAAAGTCAACTTTTCACGTAGTACGATCAGCCTTGCTTTCAGTTGTCTGTTATTAGACTTATTAGCTCTACATGAAAATGACAAGTAAACTTCCTGTCATTTAGATATATGGAAACCCGGGAATGATGAATGTAAGAAAGGAAGAAGTAGTGACTGATCGCTGAATACAGTACAGTAGTAGTCTCAGTAAGTATTTGTAAAGTACGAAAATGGTGCAAGTAATCGGTTTTTTCTCTTTTTCTTTCGTCGTCAGTATCGTTAGTTTAATTGTATAGTGTAAGTAGGAAAGCACTTTGAGTTTTGTATGTTTTGTAAGTTTTTCTTTTATTATGTGCATGGTATTAGTTAACTAAATCATGTAAATAAAACAATTAAAAAAAAGAAAAAATAATAATCCCGATTTTTCAAACCCTCGGTTTCTCAAAACTCTGATTTCTAGAACAAATTTTTGCTTGCCTTGGATTGTACTTCTCTGTAATTTTAACCCGATTACTGGAAGAAAATTCCGTTTCCCCTGGAGGTTCGAGGAATCGAGATTCGACTGCAGTTATATAGATCGACAAAACATGACTAATGAACAAATTATAAATTTAATGAGCAAAAGAAGGAAGGAAAGAAGGAAGGGACGGAGGAAAGACTAGAGTGATTCGGCGAATGAAGAATCGGTTAAGGAAAGAATAAATATTATGAATGAAAATTCAAACAGACGATATAAACAAATGAATGAATTAACGAGGAAAGGAAGGAAAGAAAAAAGGATCAAATGAAAGAAAGAAGGAATGAACTTAC
This sequence comes from Oculina patagonica, assembly GCF_052425735.1. Classification (NCBI taxonomy): domain Eukaryota; kingdom Metazoa; phylum Cnidaria; class Anthozoa; order Scleractinia; family Oculinidae; genus Oculina; species Oculina patagonica. The sequence goes on from NW_027558141.1 coordinate 6,913, forward strand.
TGGACGAACAAACAAAGAAAAGAATATAAGGGAAAGGAAGAGTACCGAAAAGGGTGACATAAAAGATAATCGTCAGATCTCACATGTGGCAAACTGTCAATTTATTCGTTATAATCTACATTCTACAAGCATAATACCCGCTCGAAGAGTAAATAAGAGGAGAGGGGAAACACGTTCTCTAAGTGTCACAGGCTACCCGGGCCAGATGATTATCTAAGACATCCGTCATTTAGAAGAACCCGATATTAAATCGAAATTACAGGAATAAATTGAAGAGGTATTGCAACATTTAGCATTTGAAACAACATCACATTCAGCACTTTGAAATGCACGTTGCAGGGGCGGATCCAGGGGGGGTGGATTGGGTGGCTAGCCACCCCCCTTGATCCACAAGAAAAAAGAAAATGAACACAAAAGGGTAAGGCGAAAAAAAGTGTTAACCTTTTTAGCCAGTTTTCTTACTGTTTTTTTGCATGAATTAAAATCGAACAAAGCGATTTCACAAGCAAAGCATTGACTCGCCAAGTCGTCTCCAGGAAACTTTGCCAGGGCTAAAACTTTCCACGCTCGTAAGTAAACAAAACGACGCATATCTGGTCTTTCGTGACAGTTCGTAAGTTCAACTTCAAATTTCAATCACTGTTCTTAAGAACTAGAGTTTCTGTCCCAAATATAATTCAATGTTAAACAAGGTAAGTTGAGGAAAGGATAGTTTTGTCAAATTATCAAGAAAAAACAGCGGTTTAATAGCTTAATTGAAAGATGTTTAAAGCTGCTCAGAAATCACGGAAATCACGTCTAAGAGGCTTCAACTTTTCAAAATTTTCTGGGGGAGCATACCCCCCGACCCCCCTAGGGGCATGGAGTTTGCGGCCCATAATAATTTGGCACAAAATAATTTGGACTCCCACTTTAAAAATCTTGCCCTAAAGCCTGATAACCCCCCCCCCTACATAGAAAAGGGGCTTAAACAAGATAGTAAACAAAAAAAATTGTCAGCAGCCACCCCCCTTTGAAAAATCCTGGATCCGCCCCTGACGTTGAGCGGAGAACATTGAAGAGCAGGCGTTTTGCACGAGCTTTGCAAACAGACAGGTTTATCGCGTCACCTTACATTTCTTACTATAACACTGAAAAAAAATGAAAGAAATGGAAAACTGCTCCGTCGTGTTTACATAAGCTGATGCACACACTCGAGTGATTTCGGGCGAAATTGAAAGTACTTGAAAGTGTTTTATTAGACCTGAGCCGTACTCAACCCGACAACTTTTGAGTCAGTTTCCAAAGTCAAAACTCTCGGGTGAGTTCATAGATGCTATCCGTTGTTTGTTATTGTTGTTGTTTTTTGTTTAAAAGACGTAGAGTTCGTAAAGTCGTAAAAGAAAGCTATCGAGACTACTAGAATGACCGTATCTATTGTACCTTTGATCAGTTGATATTGTATCATTCGTTCCAGACAAAACCCATAAACTTGACATGAATCCTTGACCCGTACACTTGAGTTTAGTGATTAGCGCTATCTTTCATCTCGGTTTATTAAAAATTATGTATATAAACTTGATTAATTCAGCCGGCGAAAGATGTATAGAGCTAATTAGCAGTTCTTATCACGAATTAAACTTGCAAAATCATGCAATAGTTAAACAAAGGCTGCATTCAAGTCACGTTCTTAGAACTGAGTTAAGACCCAGAAACTCCCTGCTATTTGGAGCAAACGCAACAGTTTTATTCAACGTGGCCAATCGCTACGTGGCGTGGCGTGGCAAGCGAGTTCCAAAATAGTGACTTTCACAGGCCAGTCATATGTAGTATGTTCTAGGCTCTCAGGGAAAAAAACAAAATAATACACAACCTTATTCTTGCTTGGGTTAGATATCGGATCATAAGGCTAGAAGTTTTGCCTATTAATGTACAAGCAAGCAACCTATGACGATATATCCTGCTGTTATAGGTTTGATCAATAGTGATCTAATAGAAAATGAGGAATATAAAAGCAGAGACCTATACAACGTAGAATGACTTAAAATTTGTGTACTATATTTCGGCTGGCCAAGCCAGCCTTTATTTGGCATGTATGGTACAATGAGAATTTACATTGGAAGCGTTTTTTTTTTGCCTCGTCATTGCACGCAGTGGTGCAGATAGTATTAGCCGGTTAATATTGTTGCGGACGATGTTGCGAAACTAGAAATTGATTACACTTCTTCTGCAACAGTGCGCGCGGTTACTGTTGCGTGCAACATTTTCAGGAGTGAATAAGACATCGTACAAAGTATTGCGCAATGTATTACCGTGTAAATCCAGGACTTGATTTCACGTCTAAAAGGGTTTCTAAAAAGCAATGATTTGTACATCACTGCATTTGGGAATAAAAAAAACTATGTTATCGATGAAACCTCCCTTGATTTACATTTATGTACATGTCTCTCAGGAGATACTCATTCTGGCTTGTAAAGACTGTAAAGGGGTGTGCGGTAACTATGGTAAAATCTTTACCTTCTTTTATACATTATTTTACCAATGTTGATACCCTTGTAAATTTACAGAATAACTGTTATAAGAAGTATAGTTTATTAGGCTTTAGGCTATACAGTAACGACAAAACGTCACGGTTGTTTATATACTTTAAAAACATCAGTCAGTTATAATAAAAAAAGTGTACGACGATATTGCGCGAAGTGTTTCAGGTAACACTCGTTTTTAATGGAAGACTCGTTTTTAAATAGTTATACAAATAGTTACACACCCTCGATTTATTTAGATAGACTAGATAAACCCCTTATAGATAAGCTTTAGTTAAACTCAGAGTAAATAACCACAAACTTCAGATCGAAACAGGTAGATACGACAAGATCTCTAGATGTGACAGACTTTGTACTCTTTGTGGCCTTTATATATTTTGAAGATGAGACTCATTTCCAACTTCGTTGTCGTTTCTTTGCAATTACCTTATGCTTTTGCAATATTGTAACGATTTATGGCCATTCAAATAAAGCTGTTGCTGTTGTTGTCGTTAAAATTGTTGCGCGCAACTGTTGCTAAAGTAGAAAGCTACTCTTTATCTGCAACAGCGCGCGCCTCCCTGTCGAAATTTCAAACTATTTTCAGGACCTTATTATAACTTTCATGGGAGGCGCGCTGGCCTTATGGTTGGTGCGCTGAACCGGTCCGATTCGAGCCCTGGCCGGGGCACTTTGTTGTGTTCTTGGGCAAGACACTTTACTCTCATAGTGCCTCTCTCCACCCAGGTGTATAAATGGGTATCGGAGAGTTTAATGCTAGGGGGTAACCCTGCGGTGGACTAGCATCCCATCAAGGGGAGAGTAGAAATACTCCTTGTTCTTTTATGCTACTGAAACCGGGATATGCTCTGCCCTGATGCGCCACTGGGCTCGTATGAAGACTTAACCTACAAGTATCATTTTTATGGTTACTAAGATGAAGTCATTTTTTGCTTTTCACTCGGTTTTAGAGCGGCGAAATGGGGCCATGAAGGAGAATGTGGAAAGGGAGGGGACCCTCGCTGCCTGAATTTCGAAATGTCTGCGGTTGCATTTTCGTGGCTGTTATAAGCCATTTTCGAGATCACTAGCCAAGACATCGAGACTCCACTCTACCTTTCATGTTACTGTCTTGAATTTTGCCTGAACACTGTGCAATACGTTGCATTATTTTAGGCGTGTTTCTTTGCTTGTCTAATCGTGTCTCACGCGGAGCTAACATGACGCAAAATGCAGAAGTTTATATGAAAATCTGATGTCAAATTACGTTTCCGAAAACTTGAATTTCTGAAATATTTAACGTCTAGAAATAAAGGTCTGAGGTCCATCACGGGCATCTACTGGCCAGAGGCCATAACAAACGAAGAGCTATGGACAACAACTGAGCAGGAAAGGATCAACATCCTTTCCTGCGAGACGGCGAAAGTGGGGTTGGATTGGGCACACCCTCAGGAAAACAAACTGCAATGTCACCAAGCAGACTCTGAGATGGAACCCACAGGGAAAGACGAGCCGAGGCCTTCCCAGAAACAGCTGTAGAAAGACGGTAGATGACGAGGCAAACAAAGCAGGCTACACCTGGTGGCAGCTTGAAAAGATAGCCCAAAACAGACCACGATGGCGAGCAATGGTTTCCATGTACCTATGCTCCACTGGGAGCGAAAGGGTCTAAGTCACATCTAACTGAACGATTTCGTTGATCAAATCTGAGGGATCTAGCTGGGGTACTTTTCAGTTTCGTTTTTAGTTTTCCATACCGTGATTTATCAGTATATTTTCAATACGGACGATTTAATTCGGCGATATTGCAGACAAATATATAGAATGTCCGGAAGACTAAAACGAGCTTGCAAGCGCGCTTACAAGGTCAGCTACATTATTTTATTCTGCAACTGTTGCTAAATATCTTAAGTTTTCAGACTTCCAATATTTCAGAAATCCGAAAAATTTACTCGACCTATTCATAACACCGGATTTGTGCAGAAACATTAGCTGTATATCGAGCCATGTTTACAGCCAAATGGAAATGCCGCAAAAAACCGCGAGCTGGCCTGTAAAATTGGCCCTGCATTGTATAAATTCTTTCTTAACGTGAGCGGTGGAAATGGAAAATAAAATCACGCGAAGTGAGATGAAAAATGTCTCCGACCACGGTGGGATTTGAACCCTCTCGACCTCCTGTGGTTTTTAAAACGCCCTTTCCGTCGACTCACGTATTTTTCCGCCGATTCATGAATTCACGCACAAAACAACTTCACTGTTCGAATCATCTTACCCTATATTGTGCACCCAGATCTATTGATATCAAAAGCCCAGTGGAATGTGACTAATATATCTAAAGCTTTATTAAAGTATTTGGTTAAAATGACAACACTCCTGAGGACAAAAGAAAATCTAAGGACCACGAAAGGAGAATTGAAATTTCTAGATCTCATTTTGAAAGACATCCAGGCAGCAAAATGAAAAATAGCAAAGAAGAAGTACTTTCGACAGAAACGGGAAAAGAAATGTCTAACATTAATTGTCCCCCGACCCCTGGGGTAAGGGACTGTGCCGCAAACTCCATCCCCATTCCAAAACGAAACAGTGCTGATTTTGCTACAATGTTGCAAAATAAACGTGCAAAATCACTGCTCTATTTAGAGGCCTTTAGATGTATTCATTTGATTGAAGGCGCTCTTTTTCCTGTTGTTCAGTCCAAAACAAGATATAGTCACCCCTTATTTTATCCTAAAATCCTAAATAAAACCTCAAACGGTATGTATTTATTAATCCATAATTTGTGACTTTGTAGTCAGCTATAACATCTTAGTACGTGCTGGCTCGTAGACACATGAAAGCCACGCTAGTATTGCTACTAGAATATAAATGTATTCATTCTCAAGTTTTAGCTCGACTTAGCACTTGAAAAGTGACCTTAGTCGCTGACTCATTGCCTCGAGAGCCCATTAACATTTTACGGCCAAGATACCTGTTATTTATTCAGTCGTTGCGCTGTGGGGGTCCCGAACCTATACTTTTCCCACTTGAAATTTTAAGTTTTGCAACCTCACAATTAAGCTTCATTCTGCTGCAACGAAAATAGCAAGAACATGTTTAGATCTGTCGAAATTCAGGTTACACTTAAATAGCTATGTTTTGATATTTTTATCAGAGTGAATAAAATAATGATGTTGCAAATCCTGAACAACACTGAAACATTTTCTGAGCACCTCTCAAAAAGGTTGGTTGGTTGCTATGCCATTAAAAAGCTCTGTTTTGAATGTACAGGTTAGCCGTGAGACTACAAAAGCAAGGTCAACTGCTTTATTAGGAACTGCAATGAAAACCTAAAAATAACTGAAATCCAAATAAAGATGTAAAGAATTTAGGTCACACTGTTTAGTAATGCCGATTGACTGGAGTTGAAAATCACCTCCAACTGACGTTATCCATTCAGCTAAGAGGTTAAAAATATATTTCCTTTTTACTTTTTCTTGAATACTCTTGCACCGGCCAGTAGCTTAGTTCTGAACAACGCTTTTATTACAACATGAACACTGAAGATTTCTAGCTTTTTTCTTGATTAAGACCTTCACGCGAGGACACGCGCGCGAGAAAGACACCTGAGCGATTCCTCCAGGGGGGCCTGAACTTCATAAGCCTTTACGC
>NW_027558142.1:0-13054 GCF_052425735.1 Oculina patagonica
TTCATGACGGTATACATTGGCAGGGGTTTCATTAAAATTTGAAGAAGGAAGGCACCAAAAGGAGAGTAGGTGGGCAGAAAAGAACACAACGAAGCAAATTTCTTTATGTTAGATTTGAAATTAGGCAGGTAATGACTCTTGTGTATCCTGGAACTGGTACCTGGGTCCCACCTTCTAATGAGAAACCTGCTTGGGTGTCTTATGTCATAGTTTAAAATAAATAATTTCAGGTCAAAATGATTTTAAACTAGTTTCATTTGAACTTTCCTTTGATCCAGATTTATCATCATTATCCTTGAACAAAGACTTGTTGCCAACGAGACAGCCGAGCCAAGAGGTGAGGCTGTCGAGGCGGCAGAATCATAGAGCCGTGTGCGTATGAGTGTATAGGCAGAGAAAATCTTACGTTCTGCGTAAGGGACTTTTTTTTGACCATATTTGGGTGTAAGTAAACCCCATATTTGGGTTGTATTGTTCTTCCCAACTGGTTCCCAGTCTCTCACTCCTTGCTAGAGAGCAAATGACCAAAATGGCGTCCACGCGGCTCGCTGTTAAAATGTTTCAATGTGGTCATTCATCCCTTTACCGATAAATACACCTTTAGGGAACTAGAAATCGAAAGAGAATACCCTACAGAATATTCGACCGCCGAAAAAATAAACATCAAGGTCTTCAAAGCGATGAAATAATCTTTCGACTTTGGAGTCCTTTAACTAGTTTACGATCGAAGAGAGAGACATGAAAATCAAAACGGACTGTTGACTTCAAATAGAATTTTCTTGACTTATGAGAATGCTGAAGTCGGGTAAATGCTTCCTTTTAGTGTTGATTGTGTTTATAGTAATTTTTGACCGATCATTTATTCCAAATCAAATACCGTTTATATTTTATTTGGCACGCATTTTCGCTACGTGTAGGAATAACATCAATTCAAAGCGACTCTCACTAAAATTACTGCATGTCATACACACAAGAAAATAAAGTTGTTTGCTTCTAACGGCAAATGTAATGTTAACTTGAATAAAAATTTTGTCTCCAAATAATCCTTGACCGTTCAAGTTAGCGTAGCAGACATCTGTGTACGTTTTTTAGTGTGTTTAAAAGAGTGCGCGATCGCGAGAATACGCGCGCTGGAAACTACGGCGCCTGCTACGCAGGCTATCAAGCCTGTGTCATTTATCAACACCAGAGAAATAGCCCTTTTATTGCATATTACCTAAAATACAATTTACCATAACAGTGGTCATTTCAAATATAGTTCTATCAAAAACCATTCAATGTCTGAACATTCTTATGAACGAACATGAGTATTTCGCTCGTTGGCACTTACCGATAGGTACAACTAGTTTTAAAACTTGTTATTTTGACCTGATTTTTTTAAGCTACACCATTTCTTTTAAAACACACAGGACCAAAAACAATGCACTTAACAGATTTAGGTGTGTCACACTGAGCATGTTGGTCATGTGAGGTATTAACCCACCCACTCTCCTGTTTTGTTTTTCCTATGTTTCCCAACTCACCAGTTCAGATAAGTTTTGTTTGTTAACATCTGCTAACTTTCCAGTCACAAATGCATTCCATCTTTCACGAACTTTCTCTGGCAAGTCTGAAAGTCAACATCAATCAATACATTTCTCTGGACTGGAATGGAATAAAAAGTTATTGGACTAATAATAACTGTTGACATAGGTGCTGCAAGGCATGGTGCTGCAACAATAGGATTTTGGATTCTGTACTAAAAAGGATGCAGAAACTGTTGCCCTTTGAGACTAGGAGGGACCTTTACAAGGCTTTCATACTGCCGCACTTTAACTACTGTTCGGAAACGTGGCACTTTTGTAGTAAAAAGTCAGCTGAAAAGTTGGAAATGGTAAACAAACGAGCGCTCCGTTTTGTTTTCAGGGAAAAGTCCACGCCTTATGAAGAACTATTAAAGCGTATTGGTCTCCCAAGTCTCCGCGAACAACGGTTAGCGAAAATATTGTCCACAGTTTTTAAGATATTAGCTAGCGATGCCGGTCCTGCAAGCTTACGTGAATTTATAACAACAAGACGCTCCACTTATAACCTCAGAGGCAACACAATTGTGGACCTTCCGAAAGTAAATTCAACAAAATATGGCCTTAAATCATGGAGATATACTGCATTGAAACTGTGGAACTCTATACCAGACGACACAAGAAAAATAAAAACTTACACGATTTTTAAAACAAACCTAAGAACATTAAATCTTACGGGACTTTGTCCCGAGTAGTTTGTCAATTTTTATTATTGCTTTTTTACTGTTTTTAATAATATTTTAAATTTCTCTTTTTAATTTGTAAATTTTAAATTTTTATATTTTAATCTTAGTTAGACAATATTGTAATTTGTAGTTATTCTAAATTATAGCTTAATCTATTTTTATATACTTCCAAGAAGTTTTTATTTCTCTATTTTGTATTTTTATTTCGTGGCGCATCTGAAAACTAGCTTTTTAGCTAAGCGTGCAGACCACGTTAAATAAAGATTGTGATTGTTGTGATTGTGTGAAGTCGAACAGAGTGGTTTAAGGTTTAATTATGCTTTGTCATGCTGAAGTGTCATGCTAAATTGGATGCTGTCTTTGGGATACTGAGAAATAGTTGGCTTAAGCTAATAAAATTCTGTATTCATTCAAACGTTCGTCATGAATACTTATTAAACTGCTTAGGGCTGTCATTAAGGGCCCTAACCCGTAGCACCTGTTACGACTGAGTTCACTCGATGTTACGGGTGAAGATGTCAATTTGTGTTACGTTACACTTGTGTACAGAGCGAAATGCTATGAGTAATAACTTCAATGAAATGCAAGTGCCTCAAAGTTAATAGTAAAATCTTGTAACAGGCCCATAGGGTGAATTCTTTTGAGGGGGGTTCTTTTATTTTTTGGGAGGTATTTTTTAGCGCTGGAATTGCTAACACGAGCGCCAAAGGCGCGAGCCTCTAGGGGCGTTTGGGGGCATGCCCCCAGGAAATTTTGCAAATTTAGGTTCTCTCAAGTGCCATTTCCTGCATTTTGACATCATTTCTGAGGTAAAATGCATTTTCCTTCAATATTAGCTCTTCGGAAAGTAATTTTTATTCTAAGCATATTCTGAAATGTTCAGAAATGAGTGTGTCCATTTAGAGACTGATACAACGTAGAATCATTAAATTTGTTATGTACTATATTTCGGCCATAATCACCACATATAAACTCAAACACAGCCCATGTAAACTCCATTGTACCTGAAGAAGGCTGGTTTGGCCAGCCGAAATATAGTACATAACAAATTTAATCATCCTACGTGGTATCTGTCTCTGCTTTTAAATTCAGTTTTCTTTATGTCAAACCGATTAGATCACTATTGATCCAACGTATACCGGTAGGATATTGTAGACGGTTGCTTGCTTGAACATTTAATGTGCATTTAGACAGTTTTCAAAAAAAAAATATTAAAATTACATGCAGGGTGGATGAGTGGACAAGAAATTGAAAGAATGATTAATTATCTGACATGTTATACAATTATGTCTTTTAGAAACAACTACTGAACATGTTCCATGTCTTAGCAAGTACAGAATATCCCTTTGTTCCTGGGGGTAATTCTCTAACTTTCAGAAATTTTGGTAAGGATTTTTTTGCAATGCTTGCCGCGGGCGCCACGACAAGGATGGAAAGCAAGACAAACATCAATGAACCAATCCAAAAGAATAGAACTTCTCATTATAGTGCCAAAATGTTGCGGCTTCCTCCAATAATCCTGGCAAGGAAGGTAGTCGTCTGTGTAATTGACTGGTTCCAGTCTTTTTGTTTTGTGTATCTTTTCAACCTACCAAAAATGCCGACTTCAAAAACCCCTCGAAACCCCCCCCCCCCCCCCCCCACCCTACGGGCCTGTCTTGTAATATTGTAGAAAAATGTGGGACATGGTGCAAGGAAACCTAGTGAGCAGCAAGTGAGTCTGGACAAAGGGAATACTCTGATTTTAACAAGAGGCATCGATAAGCGCAACCAGCCCTTACTCTGACTCATGTGCTGTGGTTTAAATTTGTTTCTGGTTTAAATTTTGTCAAACCAGTTTGATTTATATTTTCCTTTGTTTGAAATTATGATAATGAATATGAAACAAAAGAAAATAAAGATCAACTGGTTTGAAAAATTTTAAACCAAAAACAAATTTAAACCACATGATATGTATGTATTGACCAATGACTCACCAGCAAATATTGCATCAAGTGTAGCTTTGTTTTTCCCTTTCTCTACACTTTGAACAATACTGTTTGCCACATTTGTCAAATGACCCATATATCCTTTATGTTGGTTGGCCTGACCACTAGATGAAACAAGACAAGAAAAAAGGTACTTCAATACCGTCGCTTGTATCTAAGTGTGAACACGTGCCCCCGAAACATGATCTAATTGGCATGGATGCTCATCAAACATTTGAAGTTTAACAGATCAGACCATAACGCAAACTTTCGCACTCAAAATGCTAACCATAAACACTGAGTGCGGGCGAAAATTTAAACTAAAATGGATTCAAGTGAGCCTGCAAATGCATATCAACACAGATCAGGTTCAATTTTTCGGGAGAAGTCTCTATATTGCCTTTCCATCATTTTGAAATTGGAATACGTTGAACTTTCAGTGCAAAAGTTGCTGTTACAGTCTGCCAGCTAGTCTTCAAACTTCAAACATTTGCAGAAGTTAAAAGAAAATATTCCAGACTTTATTCACATCCCCTTTGTTATAGAGTCAGATTCTTTAATATGGACACTTAAAGGACAGAGCACTGTCTGTGCTACAGAGTTGTCCGTAATGAGAGATTAGACTGTAATTCTATTGATCATGGGAACCTTGTTTTTATCGACATTTTGCTTGTTTACAAGCGAAATGAAAAGATATAGTGAGGAAGCTTGTCACCCTTGGACCAAATTCCGCACATTTTTGTTAAAGTCTCAAGGGACTGTAGTGCATCAACACTTGCGATCTTGTATATAAAAACGTGACTTGTCAAATTTACAAACGTTATATAACAATTGAAGGCGTAAGCGCAAGAAATGCACTTTGTGTTTTGGCCAAATTGAAAATTCTCACAAACAACTCCAAATTTCGCACGCAAGTTCGTTTACGTGTGCTCAACACTGCCCTGTATTTAATTTTGCTGGTCTTTCCTTCGTTTTCGAAAAATAACACATGCAAAAAGACAAGGTTTTTGCTTGCGCGGCGTCTTTTGACTTTTCTTTTACAAAAGCTTTTGTTTCTCAAGACGATGAAGTCAGCTAAACTTTTAGGGTTACAGTCCTAGCCCTAACGCAAAAGGTAACCCCAAGGCCGTAGGGTCGGGATTAGAGTTTCAGGTTAGGGTTACCGACTTAGCCCTAACGCAAAAGCCTAGCCCTAACGCAAAAAAAAAAAAAAAAAAAAAAAAAAAAAAGTTTAACACTAACCCCAAGGGATTAGGGAGTTAAGCCGTTTCAAGTTAAGTTTAGGATCAGAGTCAGCCTCAACCTTTTATAGATCGCGTTTTTAATGCAGTAAGCTTTCACGCCAGTTTGCTTGCAGCTAGCTTTTTCTGCAGTCTGTTTGCAGTTATCTAGTTTTTGTTGTTTCGGGCAAGACTATTCTACTCTGTTACCGTTACCGTTAGCTGTACTGAATTTGCCGAGGTGAAAGTGAAATAAAGACTGATTGTTGATTGAATACGTTTGCTCGTGTTGTCACATTATACTAGTTTTGCTTTCAGTTGAGTGCCGCCGGCTTGCTCTCACTTCTATCTCCACTCCTTACATCATCACACATCTACAAAATCCCGCGAAAACAAGATAAACTTATGAGGTTTTCGTTCGCACGAATCGATAGATTCATTGATGAATATTTAATGAGACACAGAAAATATTTTGCGAAGGGAAGGTGTCCTGGGGAACATAAAACCAGGTCACTTCTCGGCAACTTTGTCGCAGCAGCACCCAAGCGGATCCTGCAAAACTCGCGTTGACGAAGTTCCCGGCAAGAAACCTCTTGTTTTAGACTCTCTATGCCGCCAGGCTCAAAACTACCTCGGTTTGTGCAACGTTTTTTCCGAAGCGCTAAACAGCGCTGTTGTACAAAACAAAGGCAGAAACATCACTCAGTTCTTCGAGCGATGCTGTAAACTTACGGGTATTCAGACTTAATGATGTCCTTCAACCACCTGGCAGCAGCACTTACGCTAAAACTAACCAAAGGCTTCAAATGATTTTCAGGAACAAACAGCCATTTTTTTTTTCTCTTTCCTCTCACGTGACGCCTATCAGGTGACATCGCGTCACAATGTGTTCAGTCCAGTCCTTTTCTTAAAGCGAATCCTCAAAATGGTGGATAGGAACTAAAATCATGGCTCTGACACGTTTTTCAACCTCCCCGGACAGTTAAATAACGCTAGAAGGAAAGATTTACACGCGATGTGTCAAAAAACTCATGCTGCTGGCTGACGGTGGAGAACGTAAGCTTTGCAAAACGCCTTTGTTCTTTGCATACGTAATTTCTAAAAAACGAAGCTAGATTCAGCGAATTTGAATACAGATCAATGTTAAGCACACGTAAACGAACTTGCATGTGAAATTTGGAGTTGTTTGTGACATTTTTTAAATTTGGCCAAAACACAAAGTGCGTTTCTTGCGCTTAGGCCTTCAATTAAAAACATGAGTAGCCCAAATCTTACGTGACATAACCAATTAAGAATGTGAGGGGTTCAGCGCTCGAAGGCAACGAAGTTTAAAATGATTAAGAACGCAAATTTGTACTGGTACAAGTCTTTAGGCGCTAATATTAATTTAACCTAAAATGATTAACAACGCAAATTTGTACTGGTACAAGTCTTTCACACACTAAAACGTTGATAGTTAACCAAAGGGAACTCATTTCGTGACAATTGATTATTTCTGCTGAGTTGCACAATTTAGAATTGCAACATCATTCAATGCAGGTGTGAAGTGATATTTACAAGTGTTTTTGTAGCCTGTTGTGATATTACTTCTGGTGGAAGCAGTAAACGCTAAAAGTTTTTGCTTCTGTTCAGAAGTTAATGCATCGCCATTAGAAAAAAAAAAACAGCAACTGTTTTACTGGAAATGTAGCCATTAGAAATGGCATGTGTAGCCGTAAGGTAAAGAATAACGCGAGGAGAAGCGGCTTTTGGCAATATCCAAACGAAGATTTACTTCTCAATGTGGGGTTAAGATTGCGTGACGAGACAAAAGGTAACTCTGTCGTGTGTAACCTTTATCGGGAACCATGCATTAAGCCGAGTAGAAATCTTTCTAACTCGAAAGGAAACAACTATTTCGATTAAAGGCAAGCGTCAAAGTTTACTATTTTAAACCAAGCCAAAGTATATGAGTCGCAAAGCACCCAGCCGTCGCGACTGACAAATACAGCATTTCCTCCGTGAAAATAAAAAAAAAAATGCTTGAACTGAAAGACGTTTGAATTCTTCCATGGTATGTTTGAACAACAATGCCCAGGATAAACCTTCTACTCATACTTCATGCAAAATAGTTGATATCTCGAAGAGATCTTTGATTTTTTTTTGTGATAAGAAACAGGAGAAGATAGCCAGACAGTAATGCAGGACTTTGTTGCCCTGCTGATCAAGTTTTACATCAGGCAGTTTCACAAGATGACAATCTACACTGTCTTCCAGCAATTCAGGAGCAAACATTTTTGGACAATTGAACCTTTTTACTTACTTTTCTGAATCAAGATCCTCCCACTCCTGGAGTATCCTTTGTATAATTTGACAATCTTTAAATAACTGTCAGAGAAAAAACAAACAAACAAACAGTGAAAAAAATGACAGTGTTTCAGGGCCGTAACCAGACCTTTGCCATAGACAAGGCAAGATCTTGCTACTGGGTTCTGGGGGCATACCCTCCGGAAAATTTTGAAATCTAGAAGCCAGGAATCTCTTTCAGGGTCATTTTTCATGAGGTATTTCTTGAGAAAAATCAATCTTGTTCAACTGGGGATTGTTTTCCCAACAAAACATATTTTGTTTTTAATTTTGGGTAAAAATTTAGACGAGGCAAGTGCCTTGTCTTGCCTCTTGCTAGTTACGGCCCTGTGTTTATAACACATTGTTGGTTCTGTCTGTCTGTCTTGAGAGACATGAAATATCAGAGTTTTCAAAGTTTTCAAAGCAATTCCTACAACATCAACACAAAATGTCCTGCGCAAACTTACAACATCAACTAAAGGAGTACACTGTTCCCCATCTTCTTCAGTTGGGGGATTGTTTAAAACTGTGGTTATACACTTCTCCACTTGGGTATGGAGAAAATTATTCCATGAATACTTGAAAAATAACTCCTGCAAACCAGATTTAAAGAAAAAAATGTTGTCAACAAACTTGACCGCTTGTATCATCAAATAACTAGTTGAGCAATGGGTAGAATTTGAATATGAAACACAATTAAGAAGGTGGCATTAAAAGTGTCTGAAGCAACAGCATGCAATAATACAGAAAAACCAAGAAAGAAAGGAAATCACATACATGTATATATATGTTGTGGTTTAATTTTATATTTGGTTTAAAATTTATCAAACCAGTTTGATTTTCATTTTTCATTGTCTCATATTCATTACCATAATCTAAAACAAAGGGAAATAAAAATCAAACTGGTTTGAAAAATTTTGAACCAAAGATAAAATTAAACCACAACATATACACCATATCAATAACAAAATGGAGGAAACAAAAGTTACACTGTAGGTTGCAGATGCACTACTGCAATCTGCAAGTACAGTTTAGCTGGTTGTACAAACACATGTAACATCAAAGGAAATCATAAATTGTTTTCTTGAATAGAAAATACAAATTAGGCAATAAAAGCATAAAGCAACAAGGATGATCACATTTGGGTAAGATACCAATTACAGTCTTCCTGATCAGAACTTGAAATCTGAACACAAAAGTTCTTGATGTGCACCACCCACAACAGACAATAAGTCCTTTAATACAAATTGTACATGTTGTGGTTTAAATTTACCTTTGGTTTAAATTTTTTCAAACCAGTTTGATTTTTATTTCCTTTTGTTTCAGATTATGATAATGAATATGAGACAATGAAAAAAAAAAATTACACTCGTCGTTTGAAACATTTTAAAGCAAAGATATGTTTGATTTGGATACATACCCATAAAACTTTTAGAGTTCCTAGTTTAGCTAGCTCGGCATTTATTGTATCACTATTAGTGGCTAATATAGCAGCCACCAACTTGGAGGCTTGAAGTCGAGCATTCCCAAGGGGAGGGTCTAAAGTTCCTATTGTTGTCAGCATTGGCTTCATCTGAAAAGGAAAAAAACAATGATTGTGATTTACGTACATTTGTAAAAGAAACTAAGGGTACTTTTCATTAGTTAGAACTGGCCAGACGGTCCAGTGGTATTGAATATGAAATAGACCCTTTTCCATGAGATTTTCCCACAAATACACCACAACAGAATATATAAAATTTATGCATTGACTAATTTGACAGGAAAAATCTGACTAACAAGAGAATTATGCTCTCAAATATACTGGTCTGGCTGGCCTGTTCTGGCAAATGGAGAGCACCCTAAGATTGAGTTATTTGCACAGTAGAATATGGCCACTAGACCAGTCGGCACATCATTTATGACTACCAAACTGTGTGGGTCACTTTTTTGGCCAAAACAAAAGCAAGTTTAGATCTTGTTACAGGGCTACAAATAATTGCATCATGTATTATTAACACAACAGTGGCAGTAGTTTAATGTAGAGAAGTATTCCTTCTCAGAATTATTTTACATACACGTAACAGGTACAGGGCT
The DNA here is from genome assembly GCF_052425735.1 of Oculina patagonica. Lineage (NCBI taxonomy): Eukaryota > Metazoa > Cnidaria > Anthozoa > Scleractinia > Oculinidae > Oculina > Oculina patagonica. The sequence goes on from NW_027558142.1 coordinate 9,840, forward strand.
GCAAATAGTTTTTTCACTTGAAAGGAAATATGTCTCACTAAGACACCATCTTGGTCGGACAAAACAAAATTGTGATCGGACAGAGTTTTATTCATCGTTGCCGTAAAATGATTTACGATCAAAAAATTGTCCCGACATCATGTCCGACCACACTTGGGATTTTGTTGGACATTAGCAAATTTTGGTCGGCCAATGTCCGATGACCGACTGTTATTTGCAGCTCTGTTGTTAACACAGCCATCTCATTAAAACATTCAGATTTTGCTGACCATTCTGGGTTTTACTCAAAGTTTCTAGTATTAAAGGATACATTAATTTTACCGAATCAAAATGAAACAGAACAACAAGCATTAAAATTAATATTGGTACAAAAAGGGCTGTTGATGAATCTAAAAATATTAATGAAATGGTGAAGAAAAAACTACTGACTTACTGGAGGTGGATCTACTAGAAGCTGGTGGAAGTCTTTAAGTCGTGGAGTTAAAGCTGCTAATGTAGCACTGACCCCTGCAAAATAGTTACCAGAGAATAAGATAAATTAATTTGAAAAAAACAACAACATTTTTTTCATAATTTAAGGACCTTTAATCTAAAGACTAATTACAACAATGTAAAAAATAATAATAAAATGAGATTGGCAATTTATTTTTAATCTTTCATAAATAGAAAACTAAGAAGGATATAAAATAATGTTTTGTACCCTGTGCAAGTCTTTCTGCATCCAACGCTGTCATCGGTTCTTCTCCCTCTCCACTGTGAATAAAAAATAATCACAATGTTAAAAGGATAATTAAATGATTGTTTAATGGGGTACAAGTGATTTTATATGGCAGCAGAACGGGCGGTGTTGGACATGACTCGCAAAGCATGCCAGAAGAAATTTTCAATTGCACTCATTATCGTCTGATCGCCGATCTGTAAACATCTCCTCGCGGTGCGAAGATATTCCAATGCTGAAAGAAATATCGGAGGAAATCCATATCAAATCTTTTGCGAGTCTAGTAGCACCTATAGATGATCATAGATGCGTATTGCTGGATTCATAAAGGCGATATTTTACGGCGGAACAACTCATATTTTGGATTCGAAACATCGCTGTTCGTCGACTATTGGAAATATTATTCGATTCTAGCACGTTTGTGATCGAAGTAAATGGGCTAAAATTGAACTTATCTTTGGCGCTTTGCTTTTCAGAAATGTTGAGTAATGAATGAAGTACGTCGATGTACTGCTGGCCAAAGCAGTTCGCCCTATCGTGGTTTTTGATGGATTTTCGCTGAGTTGTTTTACTTGGAGGGCCCAACAGCCGTTTTGATATATATGCCGAGTATCGGCCAAACAAAATGATGATATAAACACTTAATATTAGTCTTCTTGAATAGATAGGTGGAACAAAATTAATGCATATTTCTAGTTCTTCGAGCGAGTTGCGCGAAGGATAAGTGGAACACATGTATATTTATCGTTCTATTAAAGCGTGCTGCACAAAGGATAAGTGGAGTACATGCATGTTTTTCATTGTTTATGTTGCGCGAAGGATAAGTGGAATACGTGTATATTTTTCGTTCTTAATTAAAGCGGGTGTGCGAAGTATAAGTGGAGTACATGCAAATTTCTTGTTCTTACGAAAGCGTGTTGCGCGAAGCCGATAAGTGTAATACAAGTGTAATACAACTCCCGCAGAATGCTGCGAAATGGAAGAGAACTGAGTGACATATCAAGGAAAAAACCCCAACTTCAAGTCCAAATTTAACCGTTAAAACGGCGGGGCCCGCCTGGGCCCACCGTACTTTTCTTAAAGTTCAACTATCGAACTTAAGTTCTATGCAAAAATAATCTACAGTACTGATCCTTGTTTGTCAAGAAATGAGCAAATGTTCATCGACGTCGAACGCTTGCGCCAAACAACCCTTTACCATATAGCATGATTTCAATCGACTAGTTTTGAGAGAAAAATCGCTTCCCTTAATTCAGAACTTGACAGATGACTGGCCTAGGTATTATTCTTCCAGCTCCAATAAAATAATCCGTAACAACCGTTAAAGTTTAGCCGGAATCGCACGAAAAAGATGAGACCTTCTTAAAATCCCGCGACAAAATTGTCCGCCATTGCTTCCACCAAGGTGACAAATGATTGGTCGAAAAATGTCACGTGAACCGTGTCCAACACCGCCTGGCAGCAGAACCTACAGTTGACCTGCTCTCAACACTTGCCAACACAACGCATAAGTTATGCTAACAACGCAATGCATAACTCAGTTGGTAGAGCAACGCACTGGCATTGTAGAGGTCATGGGTTTGAATCTCGTTATAACGTTGAAATTGTTTTCAGGCTAAAAAAGCAATAGCTTAAATTGCTTTTATACTGCAAAGATCATTTCAATCATTTCATGTTTCTACCACAGTTCTCATCATATGTCTTTCACAAATTCACTAAACCAAAAAAAAAATTCACACAAAAAATCTAGTTTAAATTTTTGTGCTCTAGCAAAAAAAAAAAGCATTTAGTGTGACAACAAAATACCAAGATCACACCTTCCTTTCCTGACTTCCAAGAGTGTGAGTAAAACAGAGATTCCATTGACTAGTGCTACATCAGGATGAAGTTGAGCATCACGAAGCATATGATCCAATAGCTCTGACACAGTCTCCCTCCTAAACAGAAGCAACAACTAATAATTAGTTGGAGCAGTTTTCAATTGAGTGTCTTAAAACCAAAAGCAAAGTAATTTGCTGTAAAAGCCCTTATGCATGTTTACGTCAGACTGGCTAGTTTCACCACCAAGCCTCGCTTTTGAAGTGTAAACTTGTAAATATTATCATGAACGAATTCCAAAAGCAGCAAAAATGAAAAGAATACCCTCGTGAAAACTGCATGAAGGAGGAGAAAGGTTGAGAATAATTTGCTTAAACGAGGCTTGGTGGTGAATTTTGAGCATATGACGTTATCATGCATAAGGCCTATTACTCTGGCCAATCACAAAGGACATAGACAATCCAGTGAGCCAATCAAAATTCGAAGCAAATACTTGTAGCTGGCACGAAGTGCGGGAAAACGTGCGCGAGCGAGACCAATTGATTTAGTTTTAGTTCTGATTGGCTGAGAAAGAGGCACGAGAATTTTAAACCAATCACTGAGCGCAGTAATGCTAAACCAAAGCAAACGCAAATTACTTTCGACACTCAAGTGAAAACAGCTCTATTAGCAATTATTA
>NW_027558143.1:0-13041 GCF_052425735.1 Oculina patagonica
TAAGAGACAACCGACCGCCTTTTGTTTTGCAATTGTGGCATGGATTTTCGTGTTGCTTACACTGTTTCCTACAGCTGGGTACATGGCAAACCAGACCATACTCAGATTTCCCACATCGTGTCTGAGACAGTAGCTCGTCCGTTAAAAGTTACACTTGCTATTGTTGTATGCATAGTAAACTGCTTTTAGGTCAAAAACGCTGAGTTGGCTGAGTTTTTCTTATTCGATTGGGAAAACCAATTTCGTTTGATAGGACTGCTGAACATTGATCAACTGCTTTTGACCGAAAATAGCCAATAAAGTTTACTGTTGGGAAACTTCAACTAAATGAATTGTTTTAACATACAGTATTTTGATTTCGGTTGAAAGTTGATCAACAAAACTACCCTAAAACTGGTTTTCCTCGATAGAACACGAAACAACTCAACCAGCCTAAAACGGCAACGGGTTGATCCCAATAGAGCGTGACCTACATTACAGAATAGCCATACAAAAAAGTTTTCATCTCAGTGGAGTTTATTGATATAACCTGAGTAAAGAAAAAGTACAGTATTTGAACCTTTCATTCAGTCTATTGTAATTTGAACCTCGGAGGGCCAAGACGATAATCATGTTGGCAGTGCACGTGGAAAGCGATTTACCATCTTAATTAAAGAATACAAAACATGAGCTGATTTGCCGGACTAGTAGTTTTTACTCATCCCGGGTAGCCTGCTATGTTCTCCAAGTAAATAGCAATTTTATTTCCTCAGTAGTTCAAGAATTGACGATGTATCTTAATTTTAAATGGAATTTCCAAGTAAAGAGAATACATTTTAATGTATTCTTATGTGTAAATATGTCTTATTAATAATATACCCACGAAACCAATGCCCTCACTTAACTTCGGAACTCTTGTAGTTCTAACTTTTCTTCATTTCCTGTTCATAGATGGAGAACATAAATACGTTTTGGCCGAGGATGTAAAATGAGCTTTAAATATATTGTAAATAAGTTGCCATTCACTGCATTCTTTGCCGGAGTATAACTTTAACTTGAAAGAGCAGCTATGTGTACCCCATGGTTTAAATTGTAATTTACCAAACAAAAAGTTATTTATAGTCCTTTTACTTGTTGTACACATTGAATCGTTGTACTTTCTCTTATAAGCGTTCGGCACGAACATCGCCAGTTGCTGAAAATTGAACAAAGAAACATATCAGAAAAATTAAATTCTATATGAAATAAGCGAATCTACTGCAAAACACCTCTTCAATCCCTGTTCTGTATGATGATAATTAATGCGCCTTTTCATCATGGCGATAAAAATGTCGAAGCTGAGTGGTTGAACTAAGCATAAAGACGGTCATTGTTCTTACTTTCACTGGTAACCTGACTGTCTTTTCATCACAAGTACGTTGCATTTCCTACAGTATTTGCTGTTTGTCAATCAATGAGCGAACGGTTCCTTTCAACTTAGACTCTGCCAGAAAGTTGCCGAGAACACCGCAAAAAAAAAAAACAAACAAACAAACAAAAACAAGAAAACAATGTCCTTAGGCGCACTCTAGCTTTGGTATCTCTTTGACGAAGCGAAACATTTGTTTCATTGTCAACGTACTTTGATAAAGTGTATTAAGAACCCTCGTTTTAGATTTGCACCCGATTTGCCGTTACGAAATTTAATTTGGTGTTTTTTGCACCATATAGTTAGATACCACCATGGTAAAATATCTCTGACTTCTCTGTTGAAGTAGAAATTGAAGCTATTCTTACCTTTCACGCATGTTTTTTCTTCGTTGTTGTCTTCCTGAGCCAGGAAGCCTCGAGGACAATGCCAAACACAATAAACTCTTCCATCGCCGCGTACAAGCTTGGAGAGACCCGTCTTACACCTTTGGCACTCCCGATAATTTAAGCATTCTTGGCAGTTATACGGGCAACCTTAACATGGAACATACGTATTAATAAACAGCTTTAATTTATCAGATGGCAAAACATGTCTAAAAATATTCTCTTTTTCTTACGAAAGCCACGCAGCTCGTCAGTGATGATTGCTTTTCTCAGTCATTTCATCCGCTGCAATCTTCCCTTTTATAATTTCGTGTTCGCAACAATGTATGTACTCGTATATACTTACGAGCACAAATCTTTAGCTGCCCTGCTCGTTCGACCCCAAAATATCCTGTTGGACACTCTTCACGACAGTGATAGGTCTTCCTGATACGAATTCGGTACCAACCCTCCTGGCACAGAGAACAACTCTCGTCCAAGCAGCCACCTTTATCTGTAAACAAAAAAAGTTGGCTTGAGGTGTCTTATTGTAAGTTTTTTTCTCTCTGACGAAATGTTTGTATTTTTTACTCGAACGGTATTTCAATCATACAGTTGTCCATATTATAAAGATAAAAATTGTGTGAAGATATCTTTGGGACTAAATAAAGGAAATACTGTCCATAATATCATAAAGGTGTTCTTAAGGAGAGGTTTGAGTGTAATAATTATTGCATAAAGCTTTTACCCTACGGTCTTCGATTCTTTGGCATGTGTTAGAGAATCTAAATCAGAAGAATTAAACGTACCTATCTTGCAAACCTTTCCTGAGGACTGACTATTGTCTGCTAGATATCCAACAGGACATCTTTGTAAGCACTTGGAGAAAACTCCTTTGAAAAGGAAGAAGTCATCTTCACATACGTCACAGTTGTAAGAGTCTTGACAAGATTTGCAGTTCGCTCGACAGACTGGAAAAAAATGATCTGTTGTTTAGTTTGTAGGTTTATTATTATTTTAATTTCATCCATTTATTTTCAATTTATTATTCAACTTTTCTGCCCATTGTTAGTGGAAGATAATCTGATATCTTAAGGGAAAATAAGAAACGTTGTATACATTTTGCAAGTAAAATAGTGTTTTCACATAATACCATTGGTAAAGTCCATTCCGAATGCAGTTCATCTGCCTTGCTGGACTGCCTCCCATGGACTGAATGGACGTCTAGTCGGTGTTTCTGTAGTGTGGAGCGTGTTCATTGCAAGTTACCACTCAGCATTTATATGCGGGGTTGCCTCGATAATTCGTCGGTACCCATTTACACTTTACAGTGTAGTGAGACATTGTAAGAGCAAAGTACATTCCGGGGGGGGGTACTTGGGTAAATTTTTGTTGGGTATGTGCCGCTGGCCTCTCAGAACCCCTACCCCATTATAGTCATATTCTATGGCCAATTATAGACCCCATCTTAGTCACTTTTGGGTAAATTTAATTTTTACGACCCCAACTTAGTCACTTTCTGGGAGCCGTTTGTCAAATATTGAACAACAGCAATAAATACGGTAACATTTTTTTCGGCGAATATTTCCGTTCATAAATCACAACTTACCAGATTTTCGTACTCTCAAAATCCCGGAAAAGTGTGACCCCATTCTAGTCACCCTATAAAAAATGCTTGAAATGGCGACCCCATTATAGTCAGTCCAGTCGTGAAAATGCGACCCCATCCAGCGGCACATCCCCATTAGCCCATTTATAGGAAGTGCCCCCCCGGGAGTACATTACCCATACAGTAAATGGCCTCTACAACCGTTCATAAAACTCTACGTAACGTCTCCAGTATCCATTTACACATCAAATGTCACTTACTGCTGACGTCACTTAGGCAAATAAGAACAAAGTTACTACTTACTGTCACAGTACGATTGATCGCTGAATAAATTTTCTCTTCTATAGAACCCAGATGGACAGTTGGATAGACACTTGGTTCCTCCTTTGTATTGTAGAACCCAGCCTTCTTTACAGCGTGAGCAGAAGAAATCTTCACACATTTCTGTAATTGTGAGAAGAAGAAAAAAGTTATGTAGAGCTACAAAGTGAGCCTATGATAAGGGAGCTTGGACGAACCTCCTAGCCTTTAAACATTAAAAAACGTTTGGTATGATCAGGATGGCGGTGATTATTGGGTGCACAAAATATAATTCCCTTCCAAACAGCAGCAGCAGCAGCAGCAGCAGCAGCAACAACAACAACAACAACAACAACAACAACAGTAACAGCACAAAAAAAAAACATATCCACGCAACTCAGGAGTACCATTTACTAGCATTTAAAGAAAAACTCAGCATATAAATAAAATACCTTTGATATGTTGCAAATATGCTTTTGAATATTGCATGATATCAAAAAAGAAGGGAGGGCTCAAACCCGGACCATTTGATCCGTTATGAAGTGAACTAATCATTAGCCATTGCACCTACCGCATAGTTCACATTTCTCACCTGCTCGGCATCTTGTCCCGTGTTTGACGAATCCCGCGGGACAAGAAGCAACACATTGAACCTCGGCACCAGTGCCTCGCTGCAAGAGAAGGAACCCGTCTTCACATCTGTCACAAATGTTATCAAACGTCTCCTCACACTGCAAACATTTAGGTATCCTGTTGCATCCTACAGAACAAGAAATAGAGAGATCTAGCGAGAAAGATCATATACTGCATATAATATATAGAAGACAGTTTTAAATCAACACCATAAACATTCAATGACAATGCAGCCGAAATTTCTACCCATCATGCAAATGCGAAATCATTTAAGAAGAGGAAGGAGATCGAAAAAGTGCAATGTACACGTTTCTTGTGATTTTGTAGCATTTTTTAAAACGGAAAACTGATCCTGACGGCTAATGCGGTCAAAAAATAAACAAAGTGGATAAAAAACTAGAATATATTGAAAAAACTTTGCCCTTTTCCAATATATTCTAGTTTTTTTATCCACTGACTGACCGCTTTAGCCGTCAGGATCAGTTTGCCTTCTAAAATTATTTTCCGTTTTAACAACGTTATTGATCCAGGTCTTCAATAGATCCGGCACCACTCATCGGTTTGTCGCTGTGATATTGCAGTTTTTTATAGCATTTTTTATAAAATACAATATTTTCTATCATATTTTTAAGCGTCATATCTTCCCTTACCGTACCCAAATTCGCAAGTAGCCAATCAGAAGCGCGATCTACTGTCCTGATATCCTACGATATCAAGTCACTGACTTGATATGCCACCATATCACGGTCACTTTGAATTAAAGTAGTGTTTCCGTACGATGAATTGAAAAGAGGTTTTACCAATAAAACAGAAACGAGTATTTTTAATTAGCTGGTGCTTACCGGTCGTAAAATGAGAAAAACTTTCCCGCCAAAACTAAACTTGAGCGCGCTCGCCAATTGCGCGATGTTTGCCGACGAGTACTGAAACATTCACACTGAAACAATGGAGTCGGAGTTTCCAAATTTTTCGCTAAATTTCGTTTTTGAAAATTTAGGGAATGAAACTCCAAACAAACGAGTAAACACATGTGAGAAGAGGACTTGATAAAAGTGTTGAAGACCAAAAAAGTATCAATAAAAGCAGGTCAACACATTTTGCACTACGTGTCTGGCAAGCATGGCTTCAGCAGAGCGAATAATATCACCGGATTTTTGGCTGAGTTTGGGTACGGTAAATACCTAATAGTACCTTTTTGGTACGCTTCGGCGGCATATCAGGCTCGTTTGGTCTCGCCATGGGTATTTTGGCTCGACTGCGTCTCGCCAAAATACGAACCATGGCTCGACCAAACTCGCCTGATATGCCGCCGAAGCGTACCAAAAGGTACGATTAGGTATAATTACAAGGCAAGGCAATGAACTGTTATCTGCAGCACCTTTTCCTGATCTGATACAGCGCTCTCTTGATAGGTCCGGTATAACCTTTTTCGTTCAAAGAACGATCCAGAGTTTCGAAAGAACGGTAATACATACCTTTACTGTTTTTACAAACCAAGCCTTTTCTGTCTGTTTGTATTTGGGTGTAACCGTCAGGACAGCTAGTCACACATTGTGCGCCCCAATAACTGTCAAGTAAAAGAAAGCCTTCTTGGCATCTCTGACATGTTCTGTGGTCGAGGCACTCTTCGCAATGTGGAAAGTTTTTGAAACAACTGACTAAAATAACGAAAAAGAAAACACACAACACAGTGTTCAATATCGTAAAATAATGCTAACAACATGACATTTTTTTCCAGTTTCAGGTAGTCTAAACTGGGACTCTTGTTTGGTGTGAAAATAAATTTACGTAACTAATTATGTGCGCTTCTTGGCCCTTTCACCCTTTTGTTATATTAGCGTAGCCAGAGGTGGCTGCTGAAATTCCAGCTAAAAATAATAAAGTGTCCTAAGCTATTTATATACACGGGCAGTGTCACACGATGAACAAGCATTTTATTCAAGACATATAAAAGCGAAAAGAATTAGCAAGGCTGATTGAGGTAGCGCTGAAAACCCATAGAAGAACTATTTTGCGTGGGAAGAAGTGATACAACAGCAAATAAAGAGAGCGAGCTAACACTTCATGGCCACCGTGCTCCATAAATTATATATTGTTTCAATTTTAATTTGCAGCTGCTTATGCAAGCTATGGATAACCAAATCACATAGTGGCTGCCAGATAAATCATTCCGATTTTAACGAATAGGTCTTCCTTTTTTTCGTGCTAAAAGATACGCACAATTTGAGCCAATTTTGGACATAATGCGGCGTACCCTCTCGCACACGGAAAGGATGGAAGAGTTCTTCTAAGTTGAGCCCTTTACGAACAGTCGTGCGAGAGGTTTGTAATACTTTTGGGAACAAAAAAAAAAATCAAAAATCAAAATTATATTGTTTTAATAGGCAACGAATTTCAAGAAAAGAAAAAAACAATTCGATTTACAGCAATTCGTAGAAGGTTGGGCAGAAGACGTTTATTTTTAACATAAAAATCTTGTCGCGAATGTCTTCCGAGAAATGGAAAAAATAATGCCAGTAAAGCGATTTAATTCACAAATCTTTGATCGAGGTCGCCAAACTTGATTAGTTAAAGAAAGAGGATTAAGAAAAGCTTATAACAGTTTACCTTTAACACTCGAGAGCACGCTCGGAAAAAATGTCTCTCTGGAATCTTTTTCGGTGACTTCCGCAGTTGATGCTTGTCTGTTTGCGAAGACTGTGAACCATGTGACAAGGAAAAGGACAGTCCTCCCTTCCATGTTGATGCTGTAAAGACCTTGATCGCGATGTGTTTCTTAACAAAATATATCTTGCTTGCTCACTCGCACTACTCTGAATGTAAATAAACCACACGTACGACTTTTAAATAGAATAGGTACTCAGATACGTGCTTATCACATCCTCATGTTAAAGGTGGGGAATTGGGTGTCAATGTGGTCAATTAAAACCGGCGCCATAAAAAGTTTCTTTTAGGAAATAGTGATTTCTTAACACGAATTTATTTGCAGTACTTGAAGAGATTGAATTTTAAAATGGAGCTTCAAATTCTCAAACGAAGAATTCCCTTTCCTAGGCCTGTACCCAGCAGATGAACCCAGTCTCGCAGATTTTTGTGATTTATTTTTATTCTTCCTGACTTTTGACGCCAAAGTTAATAAGCTGAGGGTCAAGATATGTTAGCCACCCTCATCATGATCTGAATATATCTTAGTTGACGAAAATAGATTTTAGTGCTTTTAACATGACAGAAGATATTTGTTTATTATTCAAAATGATTATTTTTATTTAAAACACTCAATTAACTGTACCAAAGGATCTGTGACAATTTTAAAGCCACATAGTGATAATAATGACAATGAATGTTTAAAAAAGACTGAATTATTGAAATTGCAATTTTGAGAAACTACTTTTCTAAAGAGTGTATTCTACTAGAAATTTCTAACGTGCCTTCAGGTATTTCTTAAGTTGAAGTTATGGGATAATACCCATAAATATTGTGATGATTCCAAAAACTCCTACCGTTTGTAACAATACATGTATATGCGAAGACGTGACACCTAGTTACGAAAAACGTAAGCCCAAACAAGTTCGTGATGAGTCAATTCTTCCATGTTCAATCTTATTCTATGCATGAAGAAAATTTTAAGGGTGTGTTATCTTTCTAAATCTGATTTATGGATATTTTGAATAAGTAAAATCTTAAAATTATAAAATGTTCAGCTGGCGCCTTGCATTTTCGGTGTTTGGCCTGAGCCTGTAAAATGCTAGGTACAAAAAAATGCATACACACACATTTTACTAGTTCAAATTATATACCTTTATTTTTATTATTTATTTATTGAAAACACGCCTTACTTACAATAACAAGTACACTTCTTACATAAAAACCTAGCAAACTACTTACAATACTAATACACACACAAACAAAACAGCACTTTATTATAAACCTTATAACACAACATCAATTGGCAAGGGATTTTCCATTTTCATAGAAAACGAACAACGTAACTCGGAGTAAGGGTAGTGAAATGTTTTGGCAATTATTTCGAGATGGCAATCTTATTTTTTCTCAAGGAATGAATACGATTTGATCTTCTTTCGAAATATTTCTACATTTAGAAACTGCCCGAGATAAGCTGATCGGTAGATTATATATTCTCGAACTGACCAATTTCAGTCCATTTATCAAAAATAAGTATTCTGACCTTTTAGTACCAGTTATTGTCTGGTCAGAATTCCGATTGTTGATTGGTGGCCAAGAGTCGGATGTGGCTAGCTTACGTAATTAAGTTAAAAATATGAAATATTTGTATCAAAAATAATGCACAGGAAGAAAAGTAGCCTGCGAACAGGCGGGAGCCTGTTCGCAGGCTAGAAGAAAGGAAACAAAAACGGCTGGTGACCCTTCCGGGCTGCTGTAGCTGTCACTGTTACCGTCATTATCACTATCACTGCTACTGTCAGTGCTACTGTGAAAAAAAACTCTTCTCCTCGTCTTTATTCGCTGGCCTTTAACTAATCTATAGTGTGTCTAGATCTAGATACAGGTTTTTTAGCCAGACCGAACATATGTAATCAGCTTTTAAACGCCAGTTGTTGCTCTTAGATTGAAGTTTGTTATGGTGTATCTTTTTTAAGGAAATTGAGCCGTTTTGAGCTTTTTTGGAACGCGCTCAAGTTTTATAGCCTGTGCTTTGTCGCCCCTTCGAAATCAGTAAGACTTTAGCCTGTGTGCAAACGTAAAGCGTAATGTTAAATGATTACCAAAAAGCTAAAATTATATATTATTCAAATATTTTATCAGGATATTTACAATTTACAGCTAGTTTGGCTGCCTTAATATTGTACTACACGCAGAGAAAAATGTAGATCACATCGTGATTATGCAAATGTCCACTTGTACTCCTTCCTTCTTTCTTACGTAACTACCGATACGATAGAAAAATGCATCTAATTATAAATTCTTAACAGGGGCAAAGATATTGAATAAACGTAGCTAACGCAAATTCTAACTAGTCAAACTTTCCCTTCATATCTTCTTGGTTTAATGCGTGGAAAATAGGCACTTTATTTCTGTCGATGATATGGTATATAAACAAGCATACAAACAAACACCCCCGGGAAAATTTGCTTTCCTTTCTTGGCACAGAGTACGTTATACGTTCCAAAGGATTCGTTCCAAAGTCCTCAAGGACCACTGTAAATCAGTGTCCTTTGTGTGCGCTGTTGTTGTTATCACATGATAATACCAGAGGAAATGGCGACATAAAATGTGACATTTAAATATCAAAAAAACTAGTGTTAAATTCTGGACCTATTGGACCTAAAAACATGGAGATGCATTCTGTTGAAAGTTCAGTGTCTTCAAAGATCCGTAATGTCTGCAAAGCAGAAAGCTGGTAAGCCATTATGGTTGTACTTTGGTTCTAGTTAACTCAATACATGTTCATCATCTTTTTTTACAGAGAGCTTTCTAGGTACTTACGAAAGTTATACAACAAGTCATATCAGCAACTGTTTATCTCAAGATAAAAATTAATAGTAGCGAAACTGATCAGAGAGAAGCTAGAGTTGCTTTCGGCTGTCGCCTCGAGCAACTCTTACGCTTCTTTCGTGCTCTCCAAACTTCCCGCGTGTACCATAACTCGTTAGTGCACGCTAAAGCATGAACCAATTGTTAACTCACATTCAATCGGTCGATGTTTTTATTCACTAAATAACCGAATAAAGTAACAGCAAAACTGAGTGGAATATGTGTGTGCTCTCATCCAGTCAGTTTTACTCTCACTTCCTCGGCTGCAGTGTTAGATTCACCTTTTTGGGGTCTCACTGATTTGTTAACTCTACTCAGTGAACTATATCATAAAAGCAAGTTGTTTGCCTCTTGGCACCTAATTAACCTAATACCCGATTCCCTCTATAGCGCGCGCCTGCAGGGAATCACGGTAGTTGTATTCATCAAATCTTGCGCGAGACTCGGCAACGTGTATCCGTTGTCAAGTCTCGCGCATGGTTTGATGAATACAACTACCGTGATTCCCTGCAGGAGCGCGCTATAGAGGGAATCGGCTATTGGTCGATTTATATTTTCTGCTCTATTGGTACTCTGAAAGCAACTTGCCATTAAAAAGCGCAAATTTGCGTTGCAAATGAATAAACTCCAATACATTAACTTGTCTTTATACAGGTGAGAAGAGTAATCCAAATAAATTCTGAATTCTTCGCCATCGTTAAACAGGCTATGCATACATGTTCATTTCTTTATCAGTTGTTAAACAAAACTTCGTTAACGCAGTCACGTGAACCTGAAAAGAGAGAAAGAAAAACAATATTTATTAGCCACAGCTCTACAGCAGAACTTCAGAAAAAAAACACACATTAAATTTCTCTAATTGTAAGACCTTTTCCAGGTTATAACCTTTTCTTAGTTATAATTCAAGGACCATCGTAACATTAATTTCTGGAGCTTCCTTACCAAAACCAATGTACTTTACAGAACGATTATTGTTTGTTGCTAAATTTTCACTAAATACTTACAGTCAGACCTCGTAAAAAGGGACAGTAAAGGGGAATAGAGGAAACGTATTATGCAGGCCAGTGTCGTATTACGAAGGTAGACTTTATATTAATTTTGGTCTCTTTCGGACCAAGTAAACTCTCCGTAACAGGGATATGTCCGTATTCTAGAGGTCGATTGAAGTGTCTGTAAGGAAAGACTTGACTGAATTGAAATTTCAAGAAATCCATGGCTCCAATTTATTTTTAGGTACAAATACAACAACAGTTTCTTTCTTCAGATATTGCTACTGAAAAAGCTCCTGATCTGGTAGCCTGCGAGCAGGCTCTCCGCACGAAAAAAAAGGAAAAGGAAAAAGGAAAGCCTTCCCTTTATCTCTTTTTTCTCTTTCTCTCCTTTATTTCGACTAACCTCTTACGTACACAGACTCTACCAGTTTTGGCATTTCCATGGGTAGTGTAACCAAACGGACAACTTGTCACGCAGGAAGTATGAAGTCCCTGAACAACTTTGGAAGTTCCCGGCTGACACTTGCTGCAGTCATAACCATTAACGCATTCCTCGCAGTTGACTAGGCATCCTGCATAATAGAAGTTGTTTACACATTCGTTATGAGTTGCAGAAGGCTTGAACTTACTGTATGATATAAATGTTATAGGGCCAGAACTAGGGAGGAATACTTCAGCAGCCTACATATATACGGGGAGATAATGGGAAAGACAATAGCTCCCACTAGCCCTTATTAGTAATTACGTGGGAGCTATTGCGTGACAAGTTGTCCGTTTGGTTACACTACCCATGGAAATGCCAAAACTGGTAGAGTCTGTGTACGTAAGAGGTTAGTCGAAATAAGCTGAGGGTCAAGATATGTTAGCCACCCTCATCATGATCTGAATATATCTTAGTTGACGAAAATAGATTTTAGTGCTTTTAACATGACAGAAGATATTTGTTTATTATTCAAAATGATTATTTTTATTTAAAACACTCAATTAACTGTACCAAAGGATCTGTGACAATTTTAAAGCCACATAGTGATAATAATGACAATGACAATGAATGTTTAAAAAAGACTGAATTATTGAAATTGCAATTTTGAGAAACTACTTTTCTAAAGAGTGTATTCTACTAGAAATTTCTAACGTGCCTTCAGGTATTTCTTAAGTTGAAGTTATGGGATAATACCCATAAATATTGTGATGATTCCAAAAACTCCTACCGTTTGTAACAATACATGTATATGCGAAGACGTGACACCTAGTTACGAAAAACGCAGGAAGTATGAAGTCCCTGAACAACTTTGGAAGTTCCCGGCTGACACTTGCTGAGGGGAAAGTCAAAGGCCTAAAAAGCAACACATGAGCTGTCGTAAAATGCTAAAGACTTTAGTAACCGGTACATTAATTTTCTTTGTACTGGGTCTCTTGAAAAAAGTGTATAACGTCAACAAAGCACAGCACAGTTAACAAAGTCTTTAGCATGTTACGACAGTTCATGTGTTGCTTTTCGGGCCTTTGGCTTTTAAAGAGACCAGCATACGTACAAAGAAAAATAATGCACTGGTTGCTATGAAACTTATACTTACTAAGGCAGAATTTTTGTTTGTCTCCAAGAGTAAAGAAACCTCTGGGACACTTGCGCTGACAATGCTTTTTATTGTAGTTGACTCGATACCAGCCTTCCTTGCACGTCAAACAATACTCGTCAAAACAGCCAGCTAAAAAGAATCGAGAATCTAATAAATACATCGATGTCATTATGTGTCACATAACAACGTGTGAGTTGCTGCCCTTACTAAACTATAAAAAGTAAATTATGTTACAGTGAAGATTGCTATATTGTTGCCACTTGGCAAAATGTTGTTTAATTTTTATCACCTTTTGACATTGTTTTTGACTTTTGACTTTCTGATGGCTTTCGTTTAAACTGACAGAACAAATTGCAAGAACAAATTGCAGAGAAAGCAATTGTCAGAACGCGAATGTAGAGCTTGACATCTCCGCCCTTCATACTACTTGCATTTTGATTGTCATTTAAGAGGAAAGCCACCAGAAGGCTGTCAAAAGATGTTTAATCAAAAGTCTTTGAACTGGTAGAGGCACGAGGACATTCATATGGTATGCACTTTCGAATATCTGCACACAGACGCTGACTTTATAAGAAAAAGTGACTAAGCCAGGTAAGTCACAAAGCGGTACCACCTGCTAAGGGAGTTTGACTTAAGTTCTTTTGTTAAACTGGGCTAAACC
>NW_027558144.1:0-13021 GCF_052425735.1 Oculina patagonica
TTCAACGCGTTCCAAACTAAAATGTGGCATTCCAATTTTGATAAATTTAGAGAGAATGACGTAAATACTCTGAAAATTACTCATTTTTACTAGTAAAATTTAAACCTAAGTCGGAAAATGGTTTTTGTGCGTTGCAGAAACTCGAGTTTCTTTTGAAAAAAGTCAAAAACCGGCCTAAAATGATTTGTGCAATTTTCGCGGAAAAGCAAAATTACCACTTTATTTAAAGTAATATTTTCATCATTTGCCCTGAATCCAAATATTACGCTAAAATTAAGAAGAAAGACAACTGTGTTTGCTCGGAAGTACAAAATTCTTCCGAGTGAATTTCTTTATTACAAATAAGTCCTCACTAAAACTTTCAGAAATTCTGAAAACGAACAAGTCCTCACTAAAACTTTCAGAAATTCTGAAAACGATAAGTCCTCACTAAATCTTTCAGAAATTCTGAAAACGATACAACTCACACTAAAATTTTCAGAAATTCTGAATACGATAAATCTCTCACTAAAATTTTCATAAATTCTGAATACGATAAAGCTCCATACTAAAACTTTCAGAAATTCTGAAAACTATAAAGTCCTTACTTAAACTTTCAGAAATTCTGAATATGATAAAGCTCACACTAAAACTTTCAGAAATTCTGAAAACGATACAGCTCTCACTAAAACTATCAGAAATTCTGAAAACGATACAGCTCTCACTAAAACTTTCAGAAATTCTGAAAACGACACAGCTCCCACTAAAACTTTCAGAAATTCTGAATACGATAATGCTCACACTTAAACTCTCAGAAATTCTGAACAGCCGTCCCTAAAACAGAACTTTTAGAAATTCTGAACACCCTTAAGCCCTTAAGATAAATTTTGATGACCCTTAAGATCTCAATGTCCCCCTAATGACCCCAAACAAGAGAGGATAAGGGGACAGAGAGGTAGTCTCCTAGTCTAGGCCTTGGGATATGTCAAAAACAGAAAAGTTATATTTAGCCGCGTGCAAAACGGAAGTGTCTGTTTTTCCTGGCTTCCGCACACGCCATTCATGATCAAGGCGTGAGAAATGTCATTAACAATAGCGGAAACGTTTCATTGATGAGAGCGAGTTGTGAAATAAAATTTTCGCAGGAAATATTAGGAATAAGAGATAGATTCTACAATTTTTTTCAAATCCAATGGCTCGCGAAGAATAATGTCAAAACCATATATACTAACCTGCATAAACAGGCAAAACAGATAACAGATAACAGATAACAGACCCCAGTACGCCTAGAGATACTCTTACATTTCATTCATGCGGTGCCAGACCATACCTGCGAACAGGGGAATAAAAAACCTCCGTTATTTCGAGCTCAAGTGACAAATCACCCGATCGAATGCGGCACAGCGTTTCTTTGAAACAAATATATATCTTTTTCGACATTCTCTGACGAATCAGACGAAACCGGAAAAACACAGATACCGGTATGTCATCTGTGATAAGATACATCACACCTTCAAGCAAAGTTAATTAAACAGCCGGGTTCGGCGTCACAAAATAAAATAAAATTACACTTTCAAAGAAAGTTTCCGACAAAGTCCTTCCAGGGCGAAAATTTTGAGAGATTAAAACATATCTTGCAAAATGATATCAGCCAAATCAAACCGCACGGGCAAAATCATTTAGCAAATGAGAGAGGTGTTAGTGTCTACAAGCTGCAGGAAAGCATGCAGACTTGTGTGACCTCCAGTCTACACTTTTGGAGTGCCATAAACGTCTATTTGACCTAAAACGCTTCCCAATAATAATTATAGTATGCAGAAGGAGAAGGCCTTTTTCGAAAGCCTCCTATCCTATTTTGTCGCATTAAAAAAGCAAATCGCTTAAAGACACGCTTCTCAGAGCGATACTTATAAGACACAGCGGTTAAAAAACCAGGTCGCAAATATCGAGCAAATAGTAATAATAAACAGTAGGAGTCCGTGTAGGCAAGAGAAAATAATATTTTCTCTTGGTGTAGGCCTGTCACGATTTTTATTTAGCATCTACAGAAGACGCTTACTTTGGAAAGCTTCCGATACAATCTATCATTGACATTAATACCGTTGCCGAACTCTAAACGCCTGTAAAATGCCCACTAAAAATGACATGCTGAATGTTGATTAGCCGATAAAACAAATGTCACGCTGGCCCGATTTATTGACTTTATTAGAACCGGAACTACGCTTTTGTGGACGTCTGCATATCTAAAAATAACTTTTCTGTCTTTGACATATCCCGGCCAACGCCTTCTAAGTCCCTCTCTGTCCCATTATCCTCTCTTGCCCCAAAAAGAGTTCAAATATTCTAATCTTTCTAATAATCTAAATCGAAAGTTCAAACATTCTGAGAAAATATTTTAAATTCAACCTTCTTTTGCTGTAAGGAGAATAAGATATCCTGATCTTTCAACAAAACCTACAAGCCTTGTCCCTTTTGACATAGTCCAACTTATTTATATTCTGTGCATAAGAACAGTATTTTAAAACAATGAGCTTGTGGCAGCTACATGTACATGTACTTTACACAGTCATGCATGTCAAAGCATATTCAAAATAAACCTATACAATCATGTGCACATTTAAATTATTATCATTTATTGTAAGGTCACAAACCACTAAAATGAAGATGGCATGCTAATCCTCAGTTAACTGAAATCAAGACTAGTAACAATACAAGTCTTGGGGAGGTCATCAACCCAGTGTCCAGCTCTTTGGGTCATTCTGTAGACTTAACTTTACCTTTCCAATAACTCAGCTTCACTTCCTTACTCTTTCACAACAGAAAAGGTTTACAGCCACTGACTTTTCATCTTAATATTCTCCAGATGGACAATGACAGTTTCAATAGGATTTCATGTTGCTGTGGTGGCCTACATATCTAAACCTGAATTAAAGAGGCATGCTGTAGTTATTTGCATGTCACAAATAAAAAATAGTAGTAGTTACAAATGACTGGGTTTATTTAGATGTGAACTTAAACTTATTTTTGTTCTAGTTCGTTTTCATAAATCAGAGCTAAAAAAAGCTTGAGACAGAAATACCATAAGTCATTTATTACACATCAACCCTCCAAGTTTATTTTTTTCCTTAGTAGCCATTTGGCCACCAACTATTCAAGTTTTGGTCGCCAGTGAAAAATTTTAGTCACCAAATTAAGCTGATGCTTTCAATCATTCCTCTCAATTTGAGTCGCCAGGCTGGCGACCTTGGTTCAAATTTAGTCGCCAGCTCCAAAATTTTAGTCGCCATGGCGACTAAAATGGTCTTAACTTGGAGGGCTGCACATGAATTATATTTTGAGCGTGGATATACATTTATGCTCAGTAATAACAGAAAAGAAATAAAAATGAAAACTAAAACCATAAGCAAATCATCACTAAGAGCAAAAAACATTGAAAACTCTAGTGGAAAATGCAAATACAAATGAAAATCGCTGAGCCATCCGAGTTTCCATACACAACAGTGTTGGCTGAAGGCGTGCTTACATGATAGAGAAAATTGGGTATGGACCCGTCAAAAACTTGGTCCGGACCTGACCATTTTTGTAGAGAAACAGTAAAATCAAAACGTGGCCTATGGCCTCGTTTTGATTTGACTGTTCTCTACAAAAATGGTCAGGTCCGGACCAATTTTTTGACGGGTCCGTACCCAATTTTCTCTATCGTGTAAACGCACCTTGAAATACATTTTTTTTTAAAATTATTTAAAATTTAGCCTGTGTACAGCCATCTCGCTCTGCAAACAAAAAATCGCGGAACGGACATCTGTTTTATGGCGTTCTTAATTGTGTTCGGCTGTGGGCGATTTTCCTGGAATGTGTGGAAAATGATCTGATTGGCACTTACACAAAAACCATTCATAATTTATGTGGGTGATAGCTTGTGGCATTCCAAATTATTTCAGCCTACGGCGAGCATTCAATCTGTACAGCCTTTTGCCTCTCACTTGTTTGTGAAGGGCAAAATTAGACTTGCCACAAGTCGACCTCACGAGTTTTCACAGTAAATAAGCGAGCGAAGCGAGCCTTCTAGGGCAAGTGATGCAGTCGCCATCGGTCGACTTGTCTCGCTTGAAGGGTTTCCAGCTCCGGTTGGAGCAGACACAAAAACATCTCTCCCAGAAAGATAAACTTCTATTGTTTTTCTCTGGTAGTCAAGCAAACTTAAATAACTGGTGGCCTTGAGAGCATCATCTATCCTTTCGAAATTGACCCAATGTTGAAGGTTTGACCGCATGTCACATCTCACTGGGCTTAATCCCTTGTGATTGACTTTTCTGTCCTAAGGGCTGCTCTGATTGGCCTACGCTCAGCGACCCGTTTTTGGGTCGCTAAAAGTGACGCGATTCAAGTATGAAAAGTCATTCGTCCCAGCGCGCCATAATAAACAAGACGAAAAACTTTATTGAAAGTCTAGGGCAAAATATGCAGTACAATGTATCATTTTTAGCCAGGACAAGTTGGAAAGAGCAATAGTTTTGTGAAGACTGTGGTCTACATGTAGAACATTTCTGCACTGTAGTTTGAAACCCTTTGTAAGGGCCTATTTACATGGAGGTGGGGTACCCCAGGTAGTTGACGTAACCCGCCTAGGTGGGGTAACCTGCCTGACCATATAAACTCTCATTTTTACTTGATCGCGTTTACATGATAGGTGGGGTTGGTCCTCCTAGCCAGGGTCGTGTTTTGCAAGGTAAACGTTTCAACGTGAGGTAAACTGCCTACCCAGGGACGACTCATCAGGTTAATCTCAAAGTGCGGTAAATGCAAACTACACAAGATATGGCTGCCTACGGCTTTATCTACAGCTGCAAACCCGGCGAGATTTTCCTATAGCTTTATCTGCCCAAATGTGGAAAGGCAAGCGTAGGCCCGAGCGAGTCTCATGCTTTAACTATAAACAACAATGACTTCGACAACTGCTTCGACTTCTAATACTTTGCCTAGTCAAATAATCGGTCGAAAGCACAAGATGAGAGAAATCAACAGTAAATATATTTAGATTACAAAACAAAATGCGATTTCAATGGAATTTTTTCGAGGCCAACCTGGCTTGCTCTTTACGAAAATATGTCATTTTATTGCCTTCTATTTTCCCCAAAACGAATTCGGCTCTGAAGTTCAGTTATCGAGCCTATGAAACCACTAAAAGGAACGAGAGAAAATAATATACAAAGTTATTTTGTCTTTTTACGTGCTAACCTCGTGATAAGACTGCATGTAAATGTGAGCTAATATTATTTTCGACCACGGCTGGGCCGGTTTCCTTTACCTACCCGGGGTCCCCCACCTCCATGTAAACAGGCCCTAAATGTGCCACATAGTCTTTCGTTAGTGCTGTTTGTTTTGGCTCATTTCGATTTGAAAATGTTTGGTTTGGAAGGACAAGCTCTGGAATTTCTGTGAAGGTAAATGATTACTTGGATTTAATAATTGTGATACCGCGATGTATTGTATGAATGACACTTCCTTTGTCTGGTTTGCCTGGCTTCGCCAAAATTTTTTGTAGCTTTACTTCGAGAACGAAAAAGGTTGGTTTTAGAGATTTTTTGCTGTAAACATTTTGCTCCTTGGATTTTATGAATCTAGTGATTTGTGTTTGAGCTCAATGATGTTTTATCTCCCTTGTTTGTTGTGTTATATTTGGAACCGCATGATTAAAATCCAGTCAACCAGACACACAGATTTATTTAAAATTTAAATTAATGACGATTTAAATTTATGGACGCCATAACACAGACTTTCCTTTCACGATTTTTTGGAGCGGAGTGGGGCAACTGTACACAGACTAAGAGTCTTTATAAAGAAACATTTACATGCACATGTATCCATGGCATGTTCAGTACTGTCATCCAGCAGAAAAGGGCTTATGTTCAGGGGGAGGGGAGGAGCTTATAACCAGATATATATTTTTGTTTTCTGGTAGTTGGGCCTACATGTACATGTACATGTATAACCAGGGTGGCTTACTGTACATTAAAAACCCATGAGTAAGAACCTACTCCACGATAGACTAAGCAGATTCTTATCAAAATGGCAATTAACACAAATTTGGGCTATTCAGGTTCTAAATAGGTTATTGTTTTCTGAAAAAAAATTACATTGATGCATATAGAACTTTTAGTGGTATTCAGAAATTTGCATACCACATACTTACGGTATGTAAATACTGTATAAAGCTTTTATCATTCAGAATATGACATTGCAGTGTATATACAACTGTACATGCAAAGTAATGCTTTGTCCAAAATTAGTTCCAAAATGCATGTTTCCAAATTTGACGCTTAATAGGTTATTATAAAAATGGTGTCTTATTTGCAATTGTTAGCCTAACAGGCTGTTATACAGTGTATCTTAGGTTCTTATTCACAGGTTTTTACTGTATAGCCAGAATTTTACAGTATGAGCTCATACCAAAGGCAGACAATCCTCTGTGTTTGAGGTCGCGTGACATGGACATCACTCATAGGCATCATTATTTGTGAACTTTTGTGATTTTATGAGGTTTTTATTCCTTGCTGGCCATCACCGCCCCCAGCAAAAGCACATAAGAGAAAGAGACAGTCTCTTTCTCTTACTTATGTTGGAGGCGGTGACAGCTAGCGAGGAATTAACGGCCTTAAAACCTCATAAAATCACAAAAGTTCACAAAACGATAAAAGGTAAGTGATATATATTTATCTGGCTTACAGCAGATCAACGTTTGTGATTGAAAGATGCAAAATTCAGTATTTATAGAGCATTTCTTACAATGACTCAAGCCGAGATCGATCAAGTACAATGAACGTGTAAGATCAAATAAATGTAGTGGGTACTGTGATGCTTTAATAATGCACGTTACGCGGCCTCAAATACAGAGGATTGTCTGCGTGCCTGTGCTCATACATGTACATTGCCTCTTACTCAATACAGCAATCTATATCTCTGAATCGGTGAATTCCAACATAGCTAATTGATATTTAAAAATCAATAAACTAGTTCAAGAGTTCAATTAATATAAAAGCTTGAATACACATAGACATCAACTGATAATTAATACTCTTTATAAATTCTGACGCTGACTTATTAGAGCGTAAACAACGCTCATAATGTACTCAAGACGTTTCGACCGAGAATCTTCGGTCTTCTTCGGTTGTTATCATGGCATAAAAACTGATAACATTGCATGCATTATATCGATCTCTCTGTCCTTTCGGTTGATACCTGTCGTTTCGTCAACAAGTACCGTGTAGTTTCGCAAAAGGGCAGTTTCAAAGAGCGTTAGGTAACACTAGGGCGATTTCAAAATATCTGGCAATTTCATATGTGCCGAAAGCTAAAGGAACGAGGAATTAGAGATTACAGGCACTTATAGGTTGGCGAAAAGACCAGTAACAAAAAATACATTTTCTACTCACCTATATGCATTGTGATTAAGAAGAGACTTCTATCCCTCATATTTTCGAAAACTTAAGCATGTACACTGAGCAATAGATACGTAATTCCTTCGCCATAATTGCAGAAATCTTTGCCATCCGTAACTTTGATCCGCCCCTTAAAAAACGGTCATTCTTGAGTCTGCAGTTGAATTCTCCAGCGGATTTCTCTGGCTAAACCAATCATGGTACTCTAATCCTCCCACGTGACTATTGAATTCGTTGAATCGTTTCGTTTTCGCCCGCTCGATTTGAATTATTCTGCTGCTCGTTCAACACGGTTTGTTTACAAAACTGTAAAGCGTTTCTTATAGTATTAATCACGTTTAGAATAACAGATAATGCTTTATAAATCTTGTGTGAAATGGAAATAGTGAACAGAAGCTTGGGATTCTTGGAGCCGATCAAAGTCCTTGTGCTTTGAAGTGTCAGTAGAACCACAGGTAGCCCAAGCTCCTAAAGGAGCCGTCAACATATAGACCACATACGACATTGCGTAATAACGTTATTATAAAGGGTTTGTATGGGAATATAACGATCGTAAAAAATAATTCAAATTAGAGGAAAAATATCCAATAAAATTCACTTAACTATCCTCTTCTGTCTATATCTTGTGTTTCTATGCCGTTTGGAGGCGATTTGAAGCCATTTCAGTGGGTTTTAGGTTCGCTGGTTTCCTATCATTTAAGGGTTTGTATGGGAACAACGATCGTAAAAAAATAATTCAAAATAAAGGGAAAATATCCGACAAAATCGACTTACCTATCCTCTTCTATGTAAATCTTGTGTTTCTATGCCGTTTGGGGGCGTTTTGAAGCGATTCCAGTGGGTTTTAGGTTCGCTGGTTTCCTCTCTATATATAATTCCTCAAGGTAGGTCACTCGAGTGCCGAAGGCCAGCAGATCGACTGAAGGAATTCAGCCATAAATTCGCCCCAAAGGCTCCGATTGCCCCAAATTTTCGCCCAGAGCACCGCCGATAGTTGCTTTAACCATTTCTGTGTTTCATCTGATAAATACGCCCGCCAAGGAGCAAATTTAGCTTGCAAATGTCACAAGGCTTTTCCATCGAGAGCCGTTGAAACATGCGTTGACTGTGTGTTCCGTGCACGAAGGGTTTGAAAATAGCTTAGCGACCCGGCCTTTTGGTTCAAATTACCTGCGGACCCCACAGGAGAAGGGATAATGTAATGTTATTACCGTGCGGTGAACATTATCCCTTCTACCGTGGGGTCCGCAAGTAATTTGAACCAAAAGGCCGGGTCGCTAAGCTATTTTCAAACCCTTCGTGCACGGAACACACAGTCAACGCATGTTTCAACGGCTCTCGATGGAAAAGCCTTGTGACATTTGCAAGCTAAATTTGCTCCTTGACGGGCGTATTTATCAGATGAAGCACAGAAATGGTTAAAGCAACTATCGGCGGTGCTCTGGGCGAAAATTTGGGGCAATCGGAGCCTTTGGGGCGAATTTATGGCTGAATTCCTTCAGTCGATCTGCTGGCCTTCGGCACTCGAGTGACCTACCTTGAGGAATATATATAGAGAGGAAACCAGCGAACCTAAAACCCACTGGAATCGCTTCAAAACGCCCCCAAGCGGCATAGAAACAAAAGATTTACATAGAAGAGGATAGGTAAGTCGATTTTATCGGATATTTTCCCCTTTATTTTGAATTATTTTTTACGATCGTTATATTCCCATACAAACCCTTAAATGATAGGAAACCAGCGAACCTAAAACCCACTGAAATGGCTTCAAATCGCCTCCAAACGGCATAGAAACACAAGATATAGACAGAAGAGGATAGTTAAGTGAATTTTATTGGATATTTTTCCTCTATTTTGAATTATTTTTTACGATCGTTATATTCCCAGACAAACCCTTATAATAACGTTATTACGCAATGTCGTATGTGGTCTATATGTTGACGGCTCCTTTAGGAGCTTGGGCTACCTGTGGTAGAACACCGTGTCAGTCTTGGTCGTTTACAAACGTGTTTTGGTGAGTAGAGCTTTTATATGTACATCTTCTTAAAACCAACCAGAGCTTTAAGCTTAGGTTTAGTCTTTCACGTAACTGGCGGCAGAGGCAATCACTTCATTCACACAAACTATATTTACATTGCTCAAATATTCGACCATTGTATTATCCGCCATTTTGTCGCACAAATCGTCGGAACGATTGCAGAAATTTGAGAATACCGTACCCCACCACTTCATTTACATGCGTCGGAACGCTTTGAGAACGAGGTATAACTCAATAGGCACTTTTCCCGAGGAGCGATTGCAGAATAGGGAAGATATCTGTTTACAGACATTGTCTTTGTTTTTTAAATGTCCAACAAGTTGAACAAAAGAACTCTTTGTTTCGCTAGTCAATAGTTTTCTTGTTGGCACATCAATAACATTATTATACATTAGAATTACTTTGAAACATGTGATTGGTCGAGAGCAATCAGACAATATACAGTAGCATGTGAACTTGACATGATAACCCAATATCTGCACCAGATATTGGGTTATGTATGTTGAGTTCCAAGTCCGCCTACACGTAGTTTCCAAGCCCCTCATCCCTGCAATGTTAGCGCTGTCAAACTTTTGAAAGTATGACTGAGCGAATCGCCTTCGTTTCCAATGAGGAATTGAAAGTTTTGATCGAGAACAAAGATTCTAAAAACACTAAGAAAACAGCAAAAACAAGTGTAAAAAATCTGAATGGTTATTTGAGGAAGAAGAACCTGGAGGAACCACATTATGTTAGTGCTTATTTTGAATTAAAGCCATTTTGCATCAGTTAAAAGTCTTCATTTGCAAATTGTTTGAAAACGTACAATAAAACAATTATTGAATTCGGTTTTCGCATGATATCATGAATTAACACAGATCTCGGTTTTGATAATTCACGATATCATGTCAACCTCATCCAATAATTGCTTACCGGTAATACATGTAGGTGATTACAACGATATCTTTGCTATACCCCGCCTCTTCATTTACATGTGTAGGAACCATTAGGGCCTGTTTTCATGGAGGGAGGGTGCCCCGGCTAACAGAGTTACCCAGCTAGAAGGGATGAAACATAGCCCGTCTTTACATACAAAATTCACAGCCCTTCAGTTCTACCCGCGCATCACAGTGTTAGAAAATCTTGTATAGCTCCAAACGATTGAAGAAAATTATGGTTTTTGAATTACAGTACATGTAGGATATTATTGCTACAAAAATTTTGATTTAATAATAAGATGTTGCCGAAAGAAATATTTACCAGCCTACAGATAAAAATAATTTGATGTAATTTCGGTTAAAGAGCACTGTTTTGGTCAAGAATTTATACATTTTATGCCGTAAACTTCAAAATTAATTTAATTTTAGAACACATGCAAAGACTTATCCCCAGCAAGCTGTGATAGCCCAGGCATAACGGTTTACATGGCAAAAGGCTATCCCGCATAAAAGGGTGTCCTGGGCAAGCAGGCCGAGTGCCCCGGTAAGGCGTTAGGTGGGTGTCCTGTCTAGCATGTAAATGCTTCAATGGATTTTTTACAGAAACTTATGAAAAGTTGGCTCGCTTACATGTATGGTAGCTCTTTTAGCTTGGCACGTGACTTCGATGCAAACAGGCCCTAATAATTCTTTAATACTACATGTTAATTACCTAAAGCTACATGTAAATGTGGAATTCATTTGCTTTTTATATTTTTTTCAGGTTAAAGTAACACAAGTAAACACAGAAAAAGTACAAACAACAGTTTTATATGACTGCAGCAGTTTTGCATCTATTCAGAAAACAGCAAGGAGCTAAGTCTGATTTTAAATAACTATAAATTCATACATGTATGCCAATCAAAGGTATCAGTTTAGGCATGTTAGAATTGAACCTGGGGCATTTGTGACAATGTTATTCTCGTAATATATGACTTGTAAAAAAAACTTTCTAACAAGTCTGCATTTCAATATCTGTGAGTATGCGTAGAGTGTACAAAGCCTTCCTATAAAAATTATGAGTTTGTATCTAGTCAGTGATTCCATACTATTTTTACAAAGCACTTAGGGATTCTGGATCATCCCAAGATATGTAAACCTGCAAGTAAGAACCTAAAATTTAAAAACTGGTTCTTACTTTCTAAAGTTGATTAAAATGTTTGCTTCTGATGTCCAAGATTACAGTAATATCAGTGCATGTTGCAACTCGAAAAATGGTTTTATACCTATATTTGGTCAAGGAAACATTATTTATTAGGGATAGTCAGGGAGTTTTGTGAGCTAATGTCTGTTCATCTTTTGGGTTTATTTACCAGTACATTGTACATGCATTTCACAGTTTACATAGTAATACCTGTAGCTAGGACACTAATGCAATTCTCCAGCACTAAAACAGCCTGTTTGCAGGCTTCCTTGTAGAAATAAAATTATGTACATGTATAGGCCAAAAGGGTGAAGGAATAGAGCTGAGCATGGTCTATACTGTCCTATACTGAAGAATTCTGGTTATAAGCCCCTTTGCCTAAAAGCTTCCTTGTTATTTGACCCAACCTGGAACTTCCAGAAAGGAAAGAATAAATCCGGCTATAAGACTAAGGATACAAGCCCCCAGTGACAGTGCTGAACAGAGCTAAATGTTGCTTTGTTTTCACTTTATGACTTGTCGTGAATCATTTCAAATGTTACAAAAAACTATATTTTTTATTTCACCTAATCACCCAGAAACCATAAGCCTCGCAATTTGTAAGCCCACCCAAGACTCCTTACGAATTGAGTATGCCAAGGGCTTACAACCAGAATTTTACAGTACCTTATTAGGAAGCCTGTCCATAGACTACATGTACAATATATGAGAGTGATAAATGATCGTCGCAGTGAATTTCCAATTTAAGCAATTGGAATAAAGAAGCCTGAAAAAAAAATTCAGGGCTTCAACGGGATTCGAACCCGTGACCTCCGCGTTACCGGTGCGATGCTCTACCAACTGAGCTATTGAAGCCACACATTGGGAGCGAGGTCAATTGTGAGTTCATATTTTCCCGTGAGAGGAGTGAAATGATGTAATGTATATGAAATGATTCATATATGAACTGCGGATGTATATGAGAGTGATAAATGATCGTCGCAGTGAATTTCCAATTTAAGCAATTGCTTAAATTGGAAAAATATGAACTCACAATTGACCTCGCTCCCAATGTGTGGCTTCAATAGCTCAGTTGGTGAGGTCCTGAGGAGTCAAAAATTTATTGAGGTCTTGAGGAGTCCAAAATTCAGAATTTCTGAATTTTTAGTGAGCTCTTGAGGAGAGTCAAAAATTGTGAAGGCCTAAGTATTTTTCAGAATTTCTGAAAATTTTTAGTGAGCTCTTGAGGGGTGTCAAAAATTCTCAAAAAGTTATTGAGGTCTTGAGAGGTACAAAAGGTAACGTGGCGATTTGTCGGAATAGGGAAAAAGTTATGTCTTAAAACCCTGTACTTGACGGAATGACAATTTTCCTCAGTGCAATAAGGCCATATCGTTCGGAATAACAAATTATTTCAGCAGGTTATGGTAACTTTGAGCGGAATTTTTCTAAATTGGAACGCCACATTTTAGTTTGGAACGCGTTA